>NW_013668220.1:78320-104384 GCF_000517525.1 Limulus polyphemus
TTAATGTTGTTAATTTCTAATTATCTTCACATCTTTGTTGGTAGGTTAAATTACACATATATATATATATATATATATATATATATAGATAAACATTCTGAAGTTGTGTAAATGAACATTTAACCCTCTCACTACAGATATATTAAAATATACATCCGAGTTACATTCAAAATTTAAGTAAATGAATAAACTTGGCATCAAAACATAGTTAATAAATCAAATTTTAATGTTATATAAATAGGCTTATAAAATTGTAAAAAACTATTTAAATCATTCCTCAATCTCCCCTTGTATGAGAACTGTCATATTTATTCTCTAGGTCTTGTCCATTCTCTGATTTATTAACCATTCCTCTTTGAAGTATGGAGTTTAATATAAATTACTCATTATAACATAGATATTACTAATGCATAGTTTAATTGTTATAACCTTCAAATCTTCTTTGTTTACAGCATCATAAACTGGAAAATCAGACTCGCTTGTCATGACCATCTGTTACATCCTCTTTTTCATTACTTGTCATTACTTTTTCTCTGATGTTTTATATCATTTATAACCAATCGAAAGACAATGTTTTAATTTATCAAATAATGTATAATGCTACATTGCTTTCAGTACAGAATCCTGTCTTATTTCATTTTCAGTATGAAAGTTTATCTCATGGTATTCAGATCAAGTAGGTATGGTAATTATTTTAAGCCCCTCTGGCCTTAGTTTGAAAGCCAGTTAAATTATTATTGTACTGTTATCATCATTGTAGAAAAAAAAAAAGAGAGAAAAAAATAGAATTAGGCTTAAATTTCATTGGCAATCAACAGCAAAAATACAACAACAAAAAACAGATGGTCAAATGTAAGTACTATATTTCTTCCCCTTGAGGTGGATTCCATGTACGTGGTGAGGAGACCTCCTACGGAGGGTTCTGTATTTTCAGTTACCTACTCTGGGATCTAAACATCCACCCATGTGTTTGCCTTGAGTGGTGTCTGGGGCACTGCAACACACCACTTTGGCCTTGAATTCCTGTAGACAGGTGTCATTACAGTGCCTCCCCCCAGGGTCAATCGGTTGGTCCCATCGGGCTAGGGTCAACTGAGTACCAGTGTTGGGCATTCTCAACAGGTGTTGTGGACATTGTGTCTGATACCGGTGTTTGGATATAGTGCTCACGAAACCCTGGCATTGCTGCATTGTCCTTGTTTGACATTGTAGTGCATCTCCTCGTCGGACTCCATGGTTGGTGGGTCAGTGGGCACTGAATATTTCTCTCTATATTATGGATCCCCAAACCCTAGTAAAACTATGCTCATCAGTAAATGACCATGCCTTGAAGACTCAAAAGCAGTTTCCACCCCATTGTATACCTTTACCTCATTTTCTTATCATGAATTCTTTGTCAGAAAAACTTTTAGGGCAAATGTCTCCCTTTTTTATTCAGAAGGGATTAGAGGGGCTTGCTGGTTCTCCAAAGTCAGTCAAGAAGCTATGTTCTGGGGATATATTTGTGGAAACATCAACACCATAACACAGTGAACTCCTCCTGAATTCAAAGACCATTGGGGATATACCTATTGAAGTTACTCCCCATGCTTCTTAGAATTCCTCACTAGGAGTTATTGTCGAGAGGGATTTGAAGACCATCCCTAAGTCGGAGATCCTTGCTGGTTTCTCAAGCCAAGGAGTTTCAGTAGTTTGAAGGATCTCCACTTGTCAAGATGGAATTATGGTGCCGACCGCTGTTCTCATTTTGACATTTTCATCACCACATCCACCTGCCGCTGTTAAGGCGGGTTATTTGAACCGTAAGGTACGGCCATATACTTCTAACCCTTTCTGATGTATCCAGTGCCAGCGGTTCGGTCATTCGAAGTCATCTTGTTGTGGTTATGTGATGTGTGCTCGTTGCATTGGCAAGAACCATGACACTTACAAGTGCAAATTGGACCGTCACTGTGTTAATTGTAGTGGTTCCCACCCCTCTTACTATAGATTTTGCCCTTAGTGGAGGAGAAAGAAGTACAGCGTTTAAAGACTATTAACAACATTTCTTACCCTGAGACTTGGAAGCTATTGTTCCCTACTCCATCTCAGACATATGCCACTGCACTACGCTCTACTGCTACGGTGGGAGTGCAGACATACCTTTCCGTGCCTCTGTCTCAGTCTTTTTCGCGTTATGTGAGGGGTCTTCTACCCTCCATAGATAATAGAGTTGACCGGTCTACTCCAATCTCTGTCCCCACCATTCCTTCCTGTGACTGCTTGGGTCCACTTCCTTCGGCCCTGATTTCTGGTATCTTCTTCGTCTTTGGCCCCAAAATGCAGAACGATTATTCTTTCACACCCTCAGTCATTAGATTCCAAGTCTGATGACAGAGATCTGCCCACTCGACCAAGGGTAAGATCCATGGAGGTCGATCGACCTTCTTCTAATACAGAAAAATGGTGTGGTTGTAAACCAAAAGGTTCTCCACCCTGTTCTCCTCTACCTACATAAAAATGGCCACTTTGATACAATGGAACTGCTAAGGTTTCATTCTAATCTCAATGACATTAAGACCTTGATCGATTCCTATCATCCCGTGTGTCTCTCCTTACAGGAAACATTTCTGAAACCTGCCAATACAGTCACCTTTCGGCAGTTTTCTTTGTACGAGAATGACAGGTTGTGTGATGGACAAGTGCATGAAGGGGTGGCACTGCTGGTTGACCAGCATGTGCCCTCTTTATCTGTGTCCCTCGATACAATCTTGGAGGCCATCACCATCCATGTTTCCTTGGGTAGTAACATCACTGTTTGTTCTCTCTACCTGTGTCCTGGAGAGGTTTGTGATCAATTGGACCAGTTGCCATCTCCCTTTTTAATCCTGGGATACTTTAATGGACACAACCCCCTCTGGGTTGGTGCTGATTTTGATGGGAGGGGTTGTTTCGTAGAGCGTATGCTCTTGGACCATGACCTTTCTCTCTTCAATACTGGATCTTACACTTATTTTCATGCACCTAGTAAGTCTTTCACTGACATTGATCTCTCGATTTGCTCCCCTTCACTTTTCTCCCACTTTTTTTTGATCGTCGACAGTGACCCATGGGGCAGTGATCATTTTCTTATTGTATTAAGGATGGTGGAAGTTGGACCAGACTGACTGACCCTCTTTCACCGCTGTCTCTGAACGTGATCCTGTCATTGTCTGTCTGCCATCAATAGACGACTGTGTGGTAGCAGTGACTGACTGTATCATCCAGGCAGCTACTCACTTTATTCCTAAGACCTCGACACGTTTTCCACGGTATCCCCGTCCTTTGTAGAGTCCTGCATGCTAGGAGACACAGAAGGCTCAAAATCGGGCCTGGGATACCTTCCAACAGTATCCATCTCTTTCTAACCGCATAGTTTATCAGCGGGCCTGTGCCCATGCTTGGCAGTTTTGATGTCAAAGCCAAAAGGAGTCTTGGATTAAGTTCACTACTACCATCTCTTCTACCACCAGTTCCAAAACCATATGGAACAAGAATCGGAAAGTCACTGGGAGGTATGTTTCCCATCTCCTTTCCATCTTGCTCTCCAATGGCCAGGAAGTTGCTGATGTCCAGAGCATTGCTGATGCTTTCAGCCACAGCTTTTCTCGTGCATCTAGCACTTCTGTTGTTTTTTTTCCCTACCTTCTTGGCCATCAAGTCTCGGGCAGAGCAATCACCTATTTCCTTTCGGGCTGATTGTCTCTACGACTATAATTGCCCCTTTACACTGGTGGAACTCAAACTTGCTGTTTATCAGTCTGGTAGTACATAGGTCAGACCTGATGATGTTCATTATGAGATGCTGCGCCATCTTTCTCCTGCCTTTCTTGCTATTCTTCTGTTTTTTTCTTAACTGGATCTGGCAGGAGCATGTTTTTCCTGATGTTTGGTGTCTGGCTATTGACCTCCCTTTCTCTAAACCTGGGAAGGATCCTAAGATTCCTTCTAATTATCGTCCCATCACTTTGACTAGTTGTCTTTATAAGGTCTTAGAGAGGATGGTTAATGCTCATCTTATTTGGTTCCTTGAATCAAACATGCTTCTCTCGCCCACCGAGTGTGGGTTCCGTCGACAGTGCTCTACCATGGACCAACTGATTCGACTTGAAACGTCGATCAGGGAAGCCTTCCTCAAGAGAGAACATCTTGTTTCTGTGTTCTTTGATTTGGAGAAGTCTTATGATACTACGTTGAGGTATGGCATTTTGCACGATTTCCACTCCTATGGGTTGCGTGGCCATTTTCCCATTTTTATTCAGAACATTTTACTGGACAGGCGATTCTAAGTCCATTGGGCTCAACTCTTTCCCATTCCTTTCTGCAGGACCTTTAAGTCCCTCAGGGGTGTGACTTGAGTGTCACACTTTTTAGTGCCAAAATTAATACTATCACTACTCACCTTCCTCCAACTGTTGCAAATGAGTTCTATGTCGACAACTTCCACATCTCGTGCCAGTTGTCGAACATGAGGTTTATTGAGTGGCAGCTTCAGACTGCCCTCAATCACTTTTTGACGTGGACTACTGCAAACGGTTTTACATTTTCTTTTTCCAAAACAGTTTGCATGCATTTTTGCTGCCACTGGGGTCTCCACATCAATCTTGAGCTCCATCTCGACGATGTTGCTATTCATGTGGTCTCTGAGGCAAAGTTCTTGGGGCTTATCTCTGACCGTAAACTTACCTTCATTCCACACATCAAGTAGCTACATGTCAAGTGTACAAGGGATCTGAAAATCCTCCATGTAATCTTTTCCACCTCTTGGGGAGTGGATCAATGTTCTCTGCTCAGGATCTATCGTGCCCTAATTCAATACAAACTGGACTATGGGCCTTTGGTCTATGGTTCTGCCAGGACCTCGGCTTTGAAGATGCTGGATCCCGATTAATATCTGGGGCTTTGGCTCTGCACCAGGGCTTTTCCCACTTCTCCAGTACAGAGTTTGTACACTGAGTCCCACGAACCCCCTCTTCACCTCCATCGTTTGCAACTTTCTCTACAATATGCTACCAAGCTTGGATCCTTACCACAGCATCCCACCAGAGATTGTTTTTCTTCCTTGGTGGGCCATGCTCTTTCAGAACAGACTGTCTGCAATTCCTCCCTTTGGTCTTTGTATCAGGGCCCAACTGGCTGAATTGGGTCTGGCATTGGATGACATTGCTGTCCCCAATGATCAGCCCATTCCGCCATGGCTTATTACCAACCTTGCCTGTGACCTTTCTTTGAGCCATCTGAGGAAGGCGGATACTCCCGATTGGAAGTACCGTCTTCTTTTTGCTGAACATCTTTTGAGACATTTTTCTCATCCTATTTACACAGATGGTTCGAAATTGTGTGACTCTGTAGGCTCTGCCATGGTTTGCTGTGGCTCAGTAGTTGCTCGCAGGATCCACTGTGCAGTTTCTGTGTTCACTACCAAGTTGTATGCTATTTCTCTTGCCCTGGATCTTGTAGAAGCTATGCAGTACATTGATTGTACTTTTTACACTGATTCTTTTAGCTCTCTACTGGCCTTGAAATTGCTTAACATTAGTTTTCACTCTGTTGTCGTCGATATTCAGCAACGACTGGCCCATTTTTCTCTATCTTCCATTTCCATCCAGTTTTTCTGGATACCTGGCCACATCGGTATACATGGACTACGGTCCTGTGTTCAAGGCACGGCTTCGCGTCAGTTGGCAGTCGACTTGGGGTGAGCAACGTCATAGCAAGCTTTTCCAGATCTAACCTTCTGTTGCTCTTTGGTCATCTTACTTCTGTAAGGATCGGAAGGAGGAACATGCAACAATAGCCTTCTACCAATAGAAGGGTGGCACAACCTCCATGTGCAGTAACTCCCCTTAAACCTATCACAATGGGGTAATGTATTTTACACAACTTTGTAACCATGGTGATATACATACTATGATTCTAAAAGTACTTAATGTATCTACACAAAATTTGGCAAGCATTCAGTAAACATTAAAATCATTTATAGATAAGAAATCAAATTTTTATTAACTATTTTTCCCCAAACTTCAGTCCTTCATTTTAATAAATACAAGGATAGCTATAAATTGCTCTCCTTACAACAAAAATTATTTTTTGTAGTACTTGTTGATGACATCTTTGATTCTTCACTTTGATCCCCAAAACCAGTCATGCAAAAAAATACAGCTTTCTATCCAGTGCTGCCAACAGTTATTGTGTTGCACAAAAATAACTGAACTGGAAAATCATGTGTATGTATGTAAGTATGATATTGGTTGGCTTTGTGTAGGGGTTACATTACATGACTAAATAAATTGTATGTTACACCTGCTCTTTTATAGTGAATGTTCATTTAAAATCAATGCCGATTGGCTTTATTCTAGTTGAATATATTCTTCTCACCGATTAGAGCAGTCTATTGATCTTTGATGGAAATTTGTCTTAAAGTACATCAATTTGCGTGTGCATTATCAAATTTCGTTGGCTTGAAAGTAAGTTTGCTACATGATCAAAGCGATTGAAATCCTAATATTTACCATGCTGATTATGGTATTTTCTTTTTGTTTTAATTCACTCTTGGAATTTTAAGGAGTGATTTTATTTATGCTCATTGGACAAAGTTAAGAGGTGCGAAGGAGTGGGAGCATGATCGTGTTCCTTAAAAGTAATGTCCTGAAACTTTGTCTATAATTATATGGAAACAAAGTGTTGACTGCTCTGAGTTCAAAGTGATTTTCATGTTAAGATTAGAAATACTTTTCTTAATTTTCAAATTTCATTTTCATAATCCCAAAGACCTCCTAAATAAATATCAATTTTTTTTTCCCGATAAAGCTTTGTTTTATTTGTAATTTTCTATATAACTCTATACAGGGTTGGTCCAACCTCATAACCACCATAAAAATTGGAAATAATTTTAAGTTGCCTTTTTTTTCCCTAGAATGACTAACTTGTACAGGAAACCAAATTGTTTACACTAAGAGGCTTAAAGCTTGTAACAGTATACAGCAGTTAATTTTGTTCTTTTATTGCCTTTTGAACCACATCTAACTAATAATCCTGCAACATAAGTTATAAATCACTTGGTGAATGTGCAGCTCATGTTACCGCATTGAATTATGTTGTGGATCAGCAGCTCACTAGCTTATAACTATCATTATTTTTCATTATCTTACATAATAATTTTCTAATTTTACATTTTACGAAGATTTATAATAATAAGTAAAGAATACACATGAAAAACAAGAAATATAGTATGTACGTGGGGTCTTATATTTTTGCTCTTCATTGTTGATGAAATTTAAGCCTACTTTTTATACTAATGGTACTATTACAATAAATAGTTTTTTATGTAATTAAGTAATGTACTAAGGACATAGAATAATAACACATAAAAATCAGCAATATCTTTATCATAATGTTTCTAACTATGTGATAAGAGCCATTAAAAATTCAGCTAAGCTCATTGATGTGTTTTCTGTGGGAATAAAGTTTGAACTGGAAGTGAAATAGACAATTTTCTGTACAGAAACCAATGTAATATAATACATCATTTGATAGATTAAAACTTTGGCTTTCTGTTGGTTGTAAATAATATAGTATAAAATGTCAGAGAAAACTTTTGGAAATTTGTCAAAGAGAGGATGTGACAGGTGGGCCAGATTTTCTAGTTTATGGCTTTGTAAACAAATAAGATTGAAGGCTATAAATATTATGCATTGCCTGAATAATATTTGTATTCTAATAAGTAATTTGTTAAGTTCTGTGCTTCTCAGAGGTTCCTTTCTGGGACAGGGGTAAGTCTATGGATTTACAAAGCTAAAATCAGGAGTTCGATTCCCTTTGATGTGGCTTTGCTATAAGAAAACAAATACATGCTTCTCAGAGGGGTGGTAAACAAATTAAGAGAAGAGGAAAGACCTAGGGAGCAAATGTCAGTTCTCATACAAGGGAAGATTGAGAATTTTTAAAATACTTACTTATAAAATTAAGAACTTAAAACTTAAATAACACTAAAATTTGATTTATTAACTATGTTTTAATGCCAAGTTTTATTTATATAAATTGATAATGAAGTAGTTTGATTAAATTTTGAAGGTAACTTTAAAAGGGTGTGATATGTGCACTTTGACCTACCTGACTTTAAAGGGTTAAGCTCTTGCAATCAAAATAACATTCTTTTCCTCAGCATTACATTGAACAAGCATGTTAAGTTTTTTATGTATGTGTTCAATTTATTAAGATTTGCAATCATCAGCAAAACTTTTATTTTCATTCTGCACTTAGTTTTGTTTATAAAGCATTGTTTAACTTAATGATTTCTTAAATGATGGTGACTTCTACTTTGTCCTTTGAAAGTAACTGAGTTACGAACATAGGATCTATTTCTTTTATGGCTTCTAGAGGCTCATTGACTGTTGGGAATATTACAGTCATTGTTCATTGTGTTATGGGTTCCTCATGCATACTGGGCCTCCTATTCCTGTCCCTTAGGCCATCTTTCTTTCCTCTCAGTTTGTAACTGACCAGGAAGACAACAAATTTAACCACCTGTTCCTCCCACCTGGGCTTGATTAAATCCTTAAACTTCAAATTTTTTCCTGGATATAATTTCTCAGGTATGTTCCTTTCTGTATCTTTAGCCTTTTTTTTTTATTCTTTCTGTTCTTTACTCTGTGAAACCTATTCTTTGGATTGTTTTGTCTTTTCTTTTTTGATTTATATTATGATTCATGAATCATGATTCATTTATATTCATGAAACTTCCTTCTTGAACAACTCTACACTCATACCCACGTGCCTAGTCTCATTTGCAATCTTAACTCTTTTGTCCTGACTTCTAGCCATTCTTCCTTTCCTTTCCTAGATTCACAGTCTTTGGAATCTCTTTTGCTTGCCTGGAGAGCAGACCCCTTTTTTTATTTTGCTCTCTAGTTCCTTGTTTTCACATCTTTATTGCTTTCTCATCACCTTCCTATGTTCCCTCTCCTCCCTCCATCTTTGGTCTGAGGCACGTCATTGTGCTCTAGAGGATTTTTCTGATGAGGATCATTCTCTTCTCTTTACCATCTTAGTCTGCACCATGTCTTCTGCTTTGGCCCTCCTTACTTGATTCCTCTGCTTTTGAGATTTGTTGGGTCGGGATGCTCTTCTCACTAATGTACACCTGCCTTCTTTTATATCTTCTCATTACCTTTTCTGGTTTCTTGTCTTTCTCAACTGTACCATTTGACTCTTGTTCCCCAGCCAACAGTCTACAACTTCCCATTCTGGCTGCCATGCCTTTCTCTTCCCGTCCTTCCACTACCTAACATCTAGTCTATTGCTCATCTTGTTAGTGACTGTTCTGTTAAGTTGAGCCTTGTGGTTGCCTATCTGTCTCTGTTTGACAGCCTTTGGTCTAGATTTTCTAGTTACAGATGAGTTTCATGTTTTCACCCAAATTCTCTCTCTCTCTTCTATTCCCTTTGACCCCATTTGTCTTTACATCTCATGGTTTTGGCCTTGAATCTTTTGACCAAACACACTATTGAGAGGACTTACACTCCTTCACTGGTTTCTTTTTATTCTTGCCTCCTAGTGGTCCCCAAGTAGACCTGGGCCTGGCATCACTTATCGACCTCGCATCTCTTAGCCAGTTTCTGGTCATTCCATGGTTCAAGTTGAGGAATTTCTTTCCTCTCTGCTTTGCTTGTCTTTTTCATCTGGCCTGTGAGTGTTGTGGCTGCCATGTTGGACATCTTTCTCCTTCTATATATATATATCCCAATTTCCCCATTTTCCAGACACTTTGTACATTTCATCCATTAGAATTGAGTCTTCCACTTATGTGCTCTTTCCTTCAGCATGGTATTGACCACTGATGTCTTCATTTGGGTCATTGGGGCATTTGCCTGACACCAAATCAGTATGGTTAATTGGCTTTTGTTTGCCCATTCTCAGGTGACATTTTTTTTACACCTGCCTTGTCCAGGAGGCTGCTTGGTCGAGATGCCTTGTCATTCTTTCCAAGCCTTTTTACATGTTTCCTTCTACTCTCATCTGATTTGGGTTTGACCATCACCTCCTTGCCTGTGAGCTATGGAATGTCTGGTCACCATGATGTGTGCTTCTCATTTTTACCCTGTGTGTAAGTTTCTTTCATTCTTGGGGACTTTGGCTTCCCAGAATAATTCCTTCATCCCTTTGGGGTATTTGCATATGTACCTCTTTTAGTGAACTAAACTAGATCAACTTAATCTTTCTCAGAATCTGTTGTCCTCAATTGTGGATCTTCCATCTCCTTTTTTTGAGAACTTGCAGATCCAGGCACATCTCTGGGTCTCCCCAACATGAATTCCACCCCACTCCCACCCCAATCAGGTGAAATAAGGGATACTCTTGCTACTTACCAGTAGCATAATAAGGTGAGAAGTAGGGCAGTAGTGACACTGTCTGTGTGTAGTGCAAGTGTGCCTTCCTCCTGCATCCTGAGTTTATCCAGTTGCATTTAGGTAAACACACCCTGTACAGTTTGATTGTACCATAACCACACTACATATATTTGCTTGCTGACCACTTTGGTGTAAAATGCCCTGATGGTCATGTTTTCATTCTGGGTGAAGATTATACCCTGGTTGAGAAAAGATGCAGTCTGCCCTAATTGAGCTCTGCCATTAGGTATCACATTCCATTGGCTTTCCCTTTTAGTACTTGCTGAAAGGATCATATTTAGGTTTAATTTTGCACCAGCCTCTCCACCTATTCAACATGGTATTCTAACTATTCTGTGTGCGGACCTTAGGTATAGTCTCAGAAGTTAACATTTTTTTAATCTGAAAATATATTTCCGATAGATACATTACCACTCCTCCTTCCCATTCTGGTGCATTTTTTTATTTCTTGCCTCGTCTAAAAATAAAGTTATCATGAGTACAATTGAATAGGGGAGTTACTGCATATGAAGGCTGTGTCACCCTCCTATTGGTGGAGAGCTATTGTCATATGATGGTGTAACTATGCAGCAGAGCAGTCCATGTTAAACATGTGAATTTTAGATAGATGTTAGCTCAAGGATAATGTCATGCAAATCTCATAAGCAGATGTGCAAGGGATATAACTATTCTGTGTGTGGAAGTGGGTATCTATCAGATATACATTTTCAAATTAGAAAAATGTTAACTTTTGTTTCCCAATGGATTTCGTGACTCTCCAGTTCTCTTCTTTATCTCATTGTGGGTATTCTGGTTTTTGTGTATAGAAAAGGTTTTTTGTATTGCAGGGGTAAGTACCTGTTTGAAATTAATTCTAATTCTAAAAATTGAATTATTAACTAGTGTATTTATGTTTTAATTTTTTGATTTGAAATTTTCATTTCTTCAGGTAAGTATCCCAATGTCTGTGGAGTTTGACGAATTTGCAAAGGCTAGAGAAAACCCATCTGAAGATACACAAAGTAAGTTCATTATAATGTACATATTCTCCAAGTCTTTACAGAGCATTATTTCAATATAAGTCTAACTTTGATAGTCATTATGAGCAATAATAGAAAATAGTGATATTAATTGCTTTCTGCACTTAAATTTTTTTTTTTTATTTTGTCCGTAAGCCCACTACAGGCACAAGATGTTCATTAATGAACACTACTATGATAACTGTAAATAATCAACAAAGTTCATATGAATAGAATAACAAATCCAACTAACAGCAATTCCATTAAAATATGGAAAAACATAAATTAGTTTAAAATTCAATTATACTAAATGTACTAAAATATATTGGTCTTGATCATATTACTTTCACAGTCTCCCTAGATTTTAAAGCTTTTTAAACAGAAATAGTGAATGTACATAAAACCTGGAATATATTGTTGCAAAACATTGAGTATATAATAAATTTCAGGTTATTATGAAAAAATTATAACTGCAAAGTATACACATACATACATACATACATATGTACATAATTCATATAGCCTAATTGGTATTTTATTGGAATTACAGGTATTTTTTTAATTTTCCTCTATGTTTTTTGCACGTAGTTAATTACATCCTTGTAAACCAGATGTTCAAAGATCAAGAATGTGTACTAATTCTTTTGGTTTTGTAAATTTTATGTATTGTGATGGCCATCACATAGAACCTCATATAAGTTGGTGGCTCTCTTACTTGTATATATTATTTGAAAGTGTCATCACTGCCATAGGTAATCTGAAGATTATCACACTAGGATCATTGTCTGACTTGTACATGCATTATTATATTACTTTTTGTTTGGTCCTTGACCTACAGACATGCTTGTAATCTTCTTTTTGCAATGGCAACTAGTTTGAGTCTAAAGAAACATAGAAGCTAACTGGTATGTAAAGATTTGTTTCATTTGTTCAACTTCATTTGCCTGCTTTCCTTCCTTGTCTGAGTTTATTAGTACATTGAATAACATTTCCAGAACCTGTATGTTTCAGATACTTGATATTTTATTTTTGAATACCACAGTAGCCTTGTGTTTCATTGAGCCAAGATCATCTGTATCACAAAATCAGCAATTTCTAAAAACATAGATGTTTAGGTTTTTCAGTCTGTTTGATGCTGCTTATTATTTGTCCATATTTAATGAAGATTTTAATTAATCACACTGGGACTTAAACTTGGCTCATAGCTAAGTACTTACAGATTGACTGGGGAGATCATATATCAATCTTTGTTATAGATAGTAGACTATATGTTCATAGACAATATAGACTTAGGTGATCGTATAGGTTACCAACCTTGACAGCATCTGATTTAAAGCTGTGTCAAACTTTATAATAAACATGTATAGGAAATATGATAACCTTTAGTGTATTTGATTTAGAACTGGTCTATTACTTAAAATCACAAATTCTTGAAATATTATAGTTGATAAAAGAATTAGAAATCCACTATTCCTGTTTCTGTTAATTAAATAATCAAGTTCTCTTCTCATTAATTATTGGCTGTGGTTTCTGCTCTATATTTAAAGATGATTTTTGAGTGTAATGAAAATACTATTTCTCAGGGTTGGAAAGTATTGAAAAGTTTTAGGAGCTTGGTATAAACTGTTAGAAGTAAGGGGAATAAGGGTTCCCAAAAGTGTAAAATAAAGAAGTAGCAAATACATGGGTAAGAGATTTTGAATGGTGATCCTTTGAGGTTCAGTTGGTTGCTTTTATAGATGTAGGAATAAAAAAGGTTTCCAGTGCAATAAGAAGTTGCTAAAATAATTATTCTAGTGTAAGAGTTAGTACCATTTCTACCATAGAAACTGTAAGCATATCATAGGAGATTCCACTATTTACAAATACCGTGATTAATGCTTCAGGAGTGCTGGGAACAAGAACTGTAGGATCCAGAATTTGCATGGGCACTCATTGCCATAGAGCAAGGTGAAGTATGATCAGCACAGATTAAGGAATGTAGCCTGGATGTAAATTAACTGTGGCATTTGTACAAACAACTACAAATGCAACAAGGTGTACTGTACCATTATCGACCACTAATTTGTGGTTCTCAACCTGTGTTGCAGCTAGTGTTCCACAAAGTGTTCAGATGCTTAGTGGAAAGAATGGAGGTCAACAAAGTGTTACACTTGCACCATCACATGATGTTTATTTTACTACTTGCATTCAGGCCAAGACATTTAGAAATCATGCAAACATTGTAGGGTGTGTTCTTCCCAAAGGAAAAGCAAGCATAAACAGTGAATACTTAAGCAGAAAATTGTTTGCTTTCCTTTATTGAGAATAACCCTGGATATCACTGGTTTTCTCCTGGACACTGAACAAAGTGTTCAGTATGTACTGGTCATTATAATTTAATTTACTATAAGTGTGCCAAGGCTTATCCATTTTTAATATTTCACCACAGTCCAAATTGGTAGAACACTGAATTGCCCAATTTAATATACCTGAATAAATTCACATGGATCAGGTAACTAATTTCATTAGCCAATTATTGTGCAACTTGTGTAAAGTTTTTAATGTGATGAAGACACATACTTTACTTTATCACCCTCCAGTCTGTTGGGAAATTGTTTCTTCCCAGCCAAACCAATTTGGGTGTCATGATGCCATATCACCCTACAGAACAGATATCAACTGGTTATTCACCAAAGATTCTCATATTTGGTTGCTCCATTTGATGTGATATATAGTCTGTCTCCTATGCAAATATGCCACAGTGTCTACAAATATATATAGAGTGGTTGAGTTCTGATTTGGCTGATGTGCATAAAATCACACATCAATAGCTAGAAAAGGCTTCAGTACAGTAGAAGAAATGTTGTAATATAGCTCTTACAGAATGATCATTCCAGTTTAGACCATGGCTGTGACTTTGGAACCTGTCAGTGTCTCAGTAGCAGCTTTGTTCTGGCTGGACATGTCATTTTCTAATACTAAGCAAATCTATTCATTTATATATGAGATACAGCAGTCATATGTACTAACTTGACTAGGAATTAGATGTTGAAGCTGACTAGTTGGGGAAGAATGAGAGTACTTTGTTATATCTCAGCTCAGCTGATAAGGAGAAAAATTATAAAAGTACTTATCTGGCTATAAAAGATGAGGAAGCACCTGGAAAAAAGGTGCAAAATAGCTCTGGAGTTGGATGAGATGTTGCCGTCGACCACCTGATCATTGCAGGAGGGATTATCTGCCAGACCAGCAGTTAGGACGGTCATTTCATTTCAAGATAAATTACTAAAATGAAGTGGCTTTCAAAATTATTTAGTGGTGTTTTGCAATGAAATGTATGCAGTATGCACTACATTAGATGGTTGACATATGATTATTAAAAGGTTAGGATGTTTTGTAGATTGCAAGATTAACTGGACTGAAAGGGCAATGAAATCCTTACTTTCTAAGCTATTTTGTAGATTGTTGCGACATTTACTTTCTATAGAAGCAGTGAAAGATAGTTTATTGAGTAAGTTGAAATATTCATGAGTAGGTGGAATTATGTATAGAAAGTGATATGTCAAATGTAAATTTGGTGCACCCAATATTTTATTTAGTTGCAGTTGAATATTTTCAATCATGCAGATAGAAATATTTCAATAAGCACTCAGTTTTGCTGAATATTTTCTTAACATTGATTCAGTACAAGATGCAGTTGAAATGCAGATTGTGAGTGTACAACTAGAGGCAAGAAGTAAGAGCCATATGATGCTACTTTTGTAGTCTATACTTGAATCTGAAAGAGGTTTGACAAGAAATGAGGTGTCAGTGTTAATGAATTGTCATGGTTGGAAGATGGAGGTTAGTAACATTGTGTGGCTAGCCTATTTTAGTTATTTGTGTGTGAAATATTGTCTGCAGTCTTGCCTCCAGTCCTTACTTATGGACCCAAGTACTGTTTGTGAATAGGTTTGAGGGAAAAGGTAGCTGGGTTAGCTGTTTTTATGGTAACAGTGGAGAGCACTGTTGAGTTTAGGTTAAGCTCAAGGCCTATAAAGTCTGGTGGACTAGGACATCTACAGGAGAAACGAATACACTGTTTATAGGTGATATACACGTAAGTACAGGTAAGCTTGTAGGACCATCATTCAACCATAACAATAATTTTCACACGCGGTATTTAATGGGAACTTTGAATCATTGAATTATTGTAACTGTTTCCTGAAATAAATAACATTATTGTTTCATGCATGTAAAACTATGTTTACTGACTTTGGAACAGTTTTACAATCGTTTATGTTTTTTGTGTTTTTTTTTTAAGTTTTAGGTTCAGTACTTTTCTAAGAGCTGCTCAGTAAAAGTGACACAAAAATACACTTAATTGTTTGTATGAATGTTATATAAAGGTTTTCTTGTGTTTCATATTGTGTCTAGTTTTTTTTCTTTGCTTTGAACTCTGTCAAGGACAGAGAATTCAGATTCATCCCGTAATACATTTACTGTTAAAACCTGTTATTCTGCTTTTCTACCCAATTACTTTTAAAGATAAATCAGAAACAACTTAAAATTTGAAATTATCTTCAGACCAACAAATGGTTTTCAAAGTTTTGACAGCATGAACACATGGTATATGATAAACTCTTACTATAAAGTAACATTTCAGAAAAACTTTAAAAAGGTTGAGAAAAGCATTTGGAACAACCACATAAAACATAATGAGATCACACTTTTGGTTTTTGACTTTATTTCCAATACAAGAAGTCATCAAGTTTGTAAAATGCACCTCCTCTCACACTATAGCTTTATCCCGATGAAATTTTCTCTTCTCTGCCCATCTAAGCATTAATATGAATCTTAACTCACTTGCTCCAGCCTTTATACCTCACTATATTGCCCAAAGCAAGTTAAATATCGTGATTCTCTCCTCCTATGTCAATGTGCCCTCTATCCCAGATCCATATATAAGCTCCCTGTTATTACGTCCTATTCACTTGTCTTGATGGCAGAATGTTACGATGATGTGTTTTACATGCTTGCTACAGTTTTCTCTTCAGTCTTGAATGGCTTAAATTATACCTACACTTTAACCAATTCCTTTTTTTTTTTTTAGACCTGTATTCTTGGGTTTTGAGTTTGTTGTCTATTTTCTTTATTTAAAAAAAAAATAGATATTATTTCTGAGACATTTTGGATATGAATTCACAATTTCATATCTCTGACAAGGAGTTACCTAGAGCTTATACTCTGCCACTTGTGGAGTCTAGCATTACCTGAGTGTCAGGGGCAGAGACCTCTTTTTTTGTGAGGGATTTTCAGTCCCTCATATGTAGAGAGGTGGAGTTTTGCATGAGGTCTGATGTTTATTCTCCTGTTGGCTCAGAGGCTGAGCTTGTGGGGGGTCAGGAGCAGACTTGTGAGAATTTGGACCCAATTTTTCTGGCTCCTTCCTTGCTCAAACAGCTAATTATGAGCCAAGGACAGTCATCCCACTCCTGCACTGTTTTTGCATCTAGTACATCAAGTTTGTAATGTCTTGAGCTTTTCTTCTGTAGCTTATGACTCTTCTCCTTCTTTGTTGGAGGTACAGTCATTCAGTTGATTATCTGATCTTTCCACCTTTGCTAGATGTTTTTATGCATGCTAGGTGATTTGCTGATATATTAGGAGAGAGCAATGCCATGCATTGTCCTCCCTGTTTATCAGATCAGCATGCCTTAGATTTCCATTGCTTGGACAACCCATATTTCAATTCTCAGAGGTTAGATTCTCTTCTTCCTCTTTGAAGTTATAGGCCTGATGCCACTGTTTGTCTTCACTAAACTCAGTTTTCCCAAATTCGTCTGTCCTTTACAAAAGTTTTACTTTTTTTTTCTTTTGCAGCTGTTGTCTGAGGCCTATCACAGGTCTCCTGTTCAATTTTCAGAAGACTGTAGTCAATTATTGGTTTTTCAGTTTTGCACTCTCCCATTCCCATTTGCTATTCTGCCCTATATGTTTTTTACAGATAGTCAGATCCTTTTCGTGTCATCTTCACTCCTAGGTCGTTCACACTAATCTTTATATGGATGATTGGCTTCTTCTCACTCTTCCCACTACTTGGCTGAATTTCACCCTTGAATTCTTTTCTACAAAGCTGCAAGAGCTGGGTTTCTCATCACAATGGAGTAGTCTTTTGTCATTCCCGCACAGTACCTCGTTCATTTAAGGCTGTTTTTCAATTCCCATCTCAATTTGGCTCAGCCATCTTCTCGACATTTTCAGGTCATTCTTTTATTACAGTCGTCTCCTTCTCCACCAGTGCATGTGGTTCTATCTCTTTTAGATCAGGCCCACGTGTTCCCTTAAGTGATCATTTTCGGACCAGTGCAACATTTGCATGGATGCGCTGGATTGTCCAGCTTGTTCAGTCCTGGTTGGTGGATGGACAAGGACAACAGACAGCAGGTGTCACTCTCCTGCCCCCATGTCCAGAGTTGCATCTTTTTATGGATGCTTCTCTCCAAGGATGGGGTGCTTGTGTAGGGGATATGGAATTCAAGGGCCTGTGGAGAGAAGATTCCAGCAGTTCAATGAGCTATGTCTTGGGATCTTTACAGTTGGGAAAGAAGATGGTATTGCTTCACTCAGACAATTCCATTTTGGGGGACACTCACTCCAGGTCTCTTTGTTTTCAGACATTGGATCTTCTCTTTTGGGCCTCAATCATCAAATTGTTCTCTTTGCTTGTTGTGTTCTGGGTGAAATGAATTTTGTGGCTGATCTATTATTTTGTCCCACAGGTTGGATGCTTCACAAGTTTTTCGTTGGTTCTGATCTTGTCTCGGGACAACTCAGATTGATGCTTTTGCCACACACTGGAATGCTTAACTCCCATCCTTCTGGTCTCCTGTACCTGAGCCTCTGGATTTGGGCTTAGATTTTCTTAGCCAGGATTGGACTGGTCTTCACATTTACACGCCCCCCCCCCCTTCCCCATTACATCAGTTATCCACAGTTCTTGTACTTTTTTTTGCTCCTCATCCTGTCAAGTTTTTCTGGTGGTACCACATTGGCCGAGTAAGCTTTGGTTTCCATCATTCAGTATCTACAGGAGTGCCTACCTCTTCTGCTTTCTCTCTGGCCATCTCTCTTCTGTCAGCCTCAGTTAGACATTTTTTCATCTGGTGATCGCCATTCTCTGGCTTCATGTCTGGGTATTATGCAGCCCATTGCACAGAGTCATAGATTGACCACTTGGACTTCATCTGCCTGGTTGGAACCTGGATGACTACATGTTCTTTTAACAGTGTTAGGATTTTGCCTCTGTGGCCGGTAGGCCTTTACTGCCTAGGAATTAGATTTTATGTTATTCAGGCAAAGAGCATACCTGTTTCAGAATTAGTGTGGACCCCACTAGTATGCTATTATTATATCTCATTTTTGCACACCTCTTTTCTGGAAATCTAGCTATAGTTAATTATTATTGGAAATACATTTTCGGTAGAGAAAATTGTTAACTTTCAAAAATGTTTTAAATCTAAAACTTTTCAAAATAAAACAGTGGAATGTAACTAATGAATTTTCTCTTTCCTTGATCTCAAATAGATATTGAAGTTTGTTCAGTGAATTTTCAGATTGATGTACAATGAAAAACGTAGTTTAAATACTTAATATTTGCCATGCAAATTATATTGGTAAGATATACAGTCCTGTTTATGGTTTAATTGATAAATATTCTTTGACATTAAAAATGTGAATGTAGATACTTTGTTAGCAATATACTTTAGATATGTACATGATGGACATACAATTTTTGTAACCCACTTACTGTTCAAGTACTTTATAAGTGTCAAAGGTTCTACAGACCAGGCAGGTATAGAGAGTATTTCCATAGCACCAATAAAGCTTCTTTAAATGTACTGCAGAAACCATAAATCAGTAATCAGTGTGGAGCAGTGTGTTAGCAATATATTTTAGAAATGTATATGATGGACATACAATTTTTGTAACCCACTTACTGTTCAAGTACTCTAAGTGTCAAAGGTACTACAGACCAGGCAGGTGTAGATAGTATTTCCATAGCACCAGTAAAGCATCTTTAAATGTACTGCAGAAACCATAAGTCGGTAATAAGTGTGGAGACAATGTCACTTAACTAATGTGTAATCACAAGTAGAAAAAGTATTATACAAATATGTGTATATATGCTTTGCACTTGTAATTATGTTGATAGCTACCTGTTATATATGTTTGTAAATTATTATTGAAAAGGATGGCAAATTGCAGTTGCATATGATTTTTTTCTATAACTTAAAATGTTGTTTTTAATTGTTCTGAGTTTAATGGTTGTATATTATATTACCAAGAACCTTTTGTATTTATTAGGTGTTTATGTTAAGAAGTACTTGTAGACATTTAAATTAAAAGTTAAATTATGATTATTTGTATTACACAGAATAACTAAGGGGACATCCATAATTGTAATCATTTTCATAAAGGTAAAACTGTACACTTATTCAGACTCATAGATTTATAAGGCTTATTTACATAACTTTTATAATACTACTAACATTAAATAATAATCATTTCATAGAATAAAAAAAATTCATCTCCAGTCTAATTTCAACGTATCAGTTTATTTATAACAGAACAACAAAGTCAAAAGCATCAAGACAAAGAACACCATGAACAATACATACTACAATAGATGTCTTAAATGCAATTCCAAGTGTAAAACATACAAAGTTAAAAAATATTTTAATGGTAAGCAAAATTAGAACAAACACTCCTATACTTAGCATTAAAATTCTATCTTTAAGTGTTTCAATTACTAAGAAATTATTTCTTTGGTCTGCATTTTTCTAATTTGTGTCTGTAACATCTTGGTGCTTGGATTTACTTGTGAAGTATATGGTCATCTGCTTTTCTAATAAATTCTAAAATTTGGTGGAACACATGAAAATCTCAAAACCAAAGATAGTGCTTCTTAAAAGACACTCTTGACCAACTCCTACCTTGTGTACATTTTGTACACCTGTAAAAATATTGATAGTTATTGACAACCTCTAACCAAATGTGAAATTAATGTATTATGTTTTCAGATCTTGTAGAGTTCACTGATGAAGAAGGTTATGGAAAGTTTCTGGATTTGCATGAGTGTTATGAATGTTTTATCAACCTTAAAGGTAGTGAGGTAAGGAATCTCTCCCTTACTGTGATTGTGGTCTAGTTACTTTAGAAAATTAGTTTTTGTCATTTTGTTCAGTTTTATTTATAATTAACATTTGTAGAAACTTTTGGAAACATAATACAAATTGTTGACTAGAAATGTTTATACTCAAAATTATATATATTCTGTGGATTTTTACTTTTTTTTTAGGGATCATCAGGATCATTACTGTTTTTAGTTTTGTTTGAACCCAAAGAGAGAACATTTAGAGGATGGTGGTCTTATTTTTGATTGAAATTTATTAGTTTTGGGCTTGGCATGGAAAACTAATTAGACTCTTGAACAGTTTACAACATCTATGCAAGAACACATTATCTTATGACATTTTAAAAATTTATCATCATTGCCAAAAGAATGTGGTGATTGTTGTTTCCAGTTTGTACTGTGATATTATAGGCATACTATTCATTTTATTTACCCTTATTTGATGTAAAATCTTTAAACATCTCCTTTGCATACTGTGTATGTAGTCTTAATGTTAAAGAAACCCACTTGCACTAGTTACCTACTGAACTTGGTCATTCAACTAGATTCCTATAATGTGGAACATACTATGTAGAAATGCACAGTGATCTGTTCCACTGGTAAATCAGGTGATATCTTATTTTATAAGGAGAATGACCAACAGTCAAATGAATAGCACCTGCATCCAGAGAAGAATGGAATTATTGTTTTGTGTATATAATGCTGTGTTTTCTCAGTATGGAACTGTGTGATGCTTTTATTTAAACACACTTCTTTTCTGAGAGCTTACAAGTAAAGATGCCACAATATCAACTTGTTTTCTTTTGACTGTTTTTGAGTGTTTAATGAATATTGTTTCACTGTTTTGTACATTGTGTCAAGTCTCTATCCTTGCTTCAAACTCAGTCAAGGTCAGAAAATTCAGATTCACTCCATGATACATTATCTGTCAAAACTTTCTATTGTTCTGTGTCTCCTACCTGACTGTTCTTGCAAGATTCTCATAGCATCTGGGAATACCATAGTACTACATGAGGTTGCTCATTTTTATAATTTAATAATCATGATAGGGCATTTGATATGATAAAATTATAATAAAATAAATGAAAAAGTAAATTCATTTTGAATTGGATCCTGATAAGTTATTGTTTCTATAAAACAAAAAGGGGGACAAACTTTCAAATTCAGTAGGCTTTATTATCTATGTGGTTTCTTTGCAAGTTATATTTTAGAACCAACTTGTATAGATTCATGCAATTATGAGAATTTCTAAAGTTTTGCATTTGCAGAGAGTTTGCTGCTAGGAATTACTTCTTTTTAAATGCTTCTCTGAGCACGTACAGCACTTTCTTCAGACAACTGGTCACTTAGTTGTGTGTGCGTGAAGCAAGTACTTGCACTATTTAATGTTTTTTTTCTTTATCCATTTTCATCCTTGTATATGATTTTGTTAATCAAAAATTATTAGATTTATTATGTGGTGATATTTTATTGTTTTAAAAATAAGTGAAATGAATAAGCTGTTTTGAAAGACACCAGTATAAATTGATAGTTTTCTTTATATATAGTTTGGTAAAAACCACTTGGCTGAAATGTTAATTTTGTTATTTCTTTTCTCTTGCATGGAAAATGATGTATGCAAAAGCAAATTGTCTTCTATCCTAATTGGAACTGATTATATATTCTTGAATGAATAATCTGAAAATAGTGTATTTATGAGATTACTTAGTGATTTATTTGAGTTGAAGCAACATCTATGTAAAATGTATTCAGTTTGATTTTAAATTGTTCATGCAATAACTATGAAATAAGTAGGATAATTTTCTCTGTTACTGTGTAGTTGAGGTTTGAATAAATTTTATTTTTCAGTTAAGTTTTATTATTTCACTTTTTCAACTGAGTGTAATATTTTTTCTTCAGAAACTAGATTATCTATCGTACTTGACAACATTCGACCAACTGTTTGACATTCCAAAAGAAAGAAAAAATTCAGAGTACAAGAGGTAAGTTTTCACTAGAAGAAAAATGTAATTTTTAATTTTCATTTATCAGTAAATACTTTTTATCTGTATCAGTGGAATGTTCTGTAAAATTTTATTTTTATAATTGTCTTGTAACATTTTATTTTTATAAATGCTACTACTGTTGAATAAAATAGAACCCATTGTAATAATTTTAGTAAAAATTAAATTTCATTACAATGCATTTTGTGATATTTTTAAATAAACTATTGGGGTAAAAAGTTTAATTATTACTATTTTGATTTTCTTGAAAAAATATTTTATGTATTATGTTAGTAAAAGGTATACATATTACTTCATTTGTGTTTTAAGAAGTATTTTATAATAAATCTAACTAACCAGTATATTTATATTTTGATTTAAGTAAAAGGCTCTCATCCATTGTTAGCTCTATAAAAAAAAAAGTGTTTAGGCAGGTCAAAGAAGGGTAAGAGGTAATCTCATTCAAATTTACAAGATTGTCCAAGGGGTTGACAGTATAAAGGCTTCTGATTTCTTTGTGCTGTATTCTGAAGACCCTGGGATGAGAGGATATTTTTTCAGTAGAATGATTAGCTTATGGAATGAATTTCTGTCAAAAGTAATGGAGACCATTTTCTTAAAATAGTTTTAGAAGGGAATCAATGATTCCCTGAAAACTAAAAAAAATACTGGTTTAAATTTTTTACTTTTCTCAAGGGTAGTAACAGTTGGTCCCTTGTTAGCCATAAGTTATATTAGAGTAATCACTTGGTTATGTATGAATAATAAGTAGTAATGTTTTTATGTGTGATGGAACTACTTATAAATGTCTTGTGTTATGAGCAGTATTAGTGTAAGTTACATAACTTATACTTTAAATAAAGAATGCTTTCTCATAGGTATCTAGAATCTCTTCTGGATTACTTACAAGACTATATTGGTAGAGTGAAACCTGTCCTGGATTTGAATGAGGTAAATTACTTCATTTGCTACTTCAAAAAATTATAGATCTAACAGGAAGTTAGTGCTACCTTTGATAATTAATGGAATGAAATTTCCACTTCTCAATGAATGAGAACTGAAAATCAGTTACCTTACCTGAGAATAATATAGTGTGTGTTCTCAAGGCATACACATATTTTTTGCACTAGCAAACTAATTGAAAGGATCTTATATACTCTAAAATGAATAAGGTAACAGTAAATAATATAAATGTTAAAAATATGTCATCTGATTCATGTCACTTATATATTAGGTATCAAGAAACACCGTGCACAAAGAAAATCATACATTTTATGAAATGAGATATAGATTTTTCATTGAAATCAAGTACTGACAACTGCAAGATAAATTGATTCATATCACTTATGAAAAACATCAATTATATCTTATTTGTATTGAATAGTGACAAGTATTACTAATATAACATATCTTATTGTTTATGAAATATGCTGCTATGATTTCAGGTTACCATAGAAATAATTTGGAATAGAGATACATAATTTTGAAAGGTATCTCTATATTTAAAAGGGTAAGTAGCAATTTGTAGATGCAACTTCATAAGGTTCTATGTGTACAATGGATTAGTAGAGTGATGAAGAACAGAGATTATGGATGAAATTTAGAAAATTATGCTTTCTGTTAAATGTTTTTGAAAAATATTAAATATACAGGTAGAATAGAAAGTAAATCTATGATTAAAATCATAATGAAAGTATAGTAAACTTAAGTGCTGTTAAAGGCTATTTTGGTCCAACTTTGTCCATTGTCTGTTCTGAAGTTTCCTGTGTTGTATAACTTTGTGCTGTGTTTGGATGGGAAAATACCGCAAGGAAATTATCAGGAGATTAAAGTAAATCTGAGTGTATTTGATAAATACATTAACTTAAGTAAGGTTTGATCAAATGATATATTCAAGTCTATTCTAACCATGTTGGCTTATCTGCAGTTTAACATGGTGTTGGCTGACTCAAACTAAATATGTATAAAACAACAAATTAGATATAGTTAAGGAGAATTTAAAGTAATATTAAATTTAAAAAATGTTGATGGTTTAAGAATTGAGAGAGAAGATTGTCATGTATTCAGTGAGTAACCCAAGAAGAATGCAGGCAGAGAATCTAAATAAAGGATTCCAGTTGTCTTGTAAGTAACCTGTTGTACTTTTCAGGATTAATGCCAGCAGGTGATTTTACATTGTGTCCACCATGATATGTGATGACATATGCTTTTCAGTGACCTAATATTTGACTGTTAGTTATAAGTATATGAGTAAATAGTGGAGTTAAAGGTTGAGTGAGGCAATCACATTTTTCAGAGCAAGGAGAAATTGATTATTATGGTTTTTTAAGTTAACATTTCTCATCTGTTTTGTGCTATTATCCAAAACTAAATTTCATATTCAAAATTACTTTCTGTGCCATTCATATATCTCATGCATATTTAGTTAAGTGTAATGAACGGCCATAATGATAATATTGGAGGGTGAGTCTAGTTTATCATTCATGGTTTGTGCTCGGGAAGATTCTTCATCAGATAATCACAAATAAGTGACATGAGCTAACTAAACTACAATGCTGTGAATACATGCCCTTCCTTAGTTGATCTGGTCTTTTTTTGCTACAAAGTACTTTTTTTATAGGATTCTTCACATCTATATTCTTACTTTAGCTGCTCTATGAGATGATATTATTGAAAACATTTAGGTTGTTTTAGTGAGTCATAATTAGTGACATGCAAATTATATTTATTTACATTTACCTGTTATTCCTTTAAATATTTTTTTTCTAGACCTGAACTCCCAGTCAGAGTTGGAAGTTTTAAGGATCAAAGTTTGTGTAAAAGTAAATTAGATTTTGTTTGCAGTGTAAATAGTTAGTTGGAATTTAGTAACAATACAATACAATGTTCAGTATTTTTAAATGAAGTTGGAATAAGCTCATTGCTCATGAAAATTTTCAAATGATTTCTGTTAATTAGCCTGTTATATTAGATGCCTGATTTGGGGGTACCCTTTCACTCAGGTAGAGTACTGTTTTCCTCTTTTCATCATTGCTGATTGATTATAAGTTTTCAATTATATACACCCATTAATAAATAAACAATTTATTTATGCAACTTAATATAATGTTACACTTTTTCCTTTATCACATGCCTCACTGTTATACACTTACCTTATCTGATGTTTAAGTTCATCCAGGCAGTGCCTCCACTCATTCCTGGAGCTTTTCTAATCAGAAAGTCCACAAAATCACATTCTGTATGATAAACTTAGTGAACTATTTAGGAGGTTTTTGCTGTGGTATATAAAGCCAGAGGTAGTTGGAACAAAAGAAGGCAGTGATTTGTGTGAGGTCAAGCATTCAGATGTTAAGAACGAGATGAATGATGAACATGTGATTGTTGGTGAACCAACTAGAAAAGCCATGCAAAAGCTGTCCAACAGTGGCAAGCATAACATGTTGCTAGGAATGCATGCCTTTTATTAATCTGCTGTCACCTACCTAATTAACCATCTGCTT
>NW_013668220.1:105384-124564 GCF_000517525.1 Limulus polyphemus
CTTAATTGAGTCAAATAAAAATTGAATGCATCATGTGTTAAATATGACAAAAATATTAGTAACTAAGTGTGACTCATGCACATGATTTATACCACATCAGATTGTTAGCTTATTCCAATAGAGTATTAATATGTATGTTGATACAGATTTTGAATCTATTTACATGTTATTTTAGTCGGTCTTCATGTTTGTTTTAAAGTGAATAAAATGGTGGAGCTGAAGTGACTATAAGGGGTGAAGGAGGTCACCATAAAATATTTTTTTCTGTTATTTTTCTTTGTCTTCCCATAATTTAATTTCAAATGTGATACACTGGCCTTATTTGATACTATATTTTGACAATTATACCCAATATTTCCTCCAGAAATTTCTATATTTTCATCAAATGTTCCTATATTTTCAAACCCCAATTCCTATTTTTCCTGTATTTTTCGTAGCATAGGAGGCTGGACGCACTGCAAAAATTATAGAAATTAGTTTTTATTTTTTGTTCAATAGTTTACTAAGATTTAGTATATAATGATACTGAAATATTCTAGGAAATGGAAAATGTGTTGACTGAGTTTGAAAAACAGTGGGAAGCAGGAACCTTTCCCGGTTGGCCTGTAAGTTGATTTAATGAATTTTTTGTAGTTATAAAGACTTTGCAGTAGTTGGAAAAAGGTTGCTTGTGAATTAAGGAGTACTGAGGACAACTAAATAAATACAGTTGAGAAAAAAGAAGTTTGAACTGGGTATTAAGTAACAATTTTACACAAGAAAACAGTAGCAAATAGAGAGCAAAAGCAAGAGAATTTAATTATCCAAAAGCTTCTTTTTTCACCTTGAATTATTTTTATTTATTTGTCTTACAGGAAAACATGAATACAGGATTTTATGGATAAGCCCTTTTTTCCGTACTATTTTACCATTTTCTTTGTAAATGTATATCTTAGCTTATCTTAATTTTCAGTGTTCTGGAAATTTATTTATTTGTTTGACTTTAAACAAATACCCTTGGATCCTAAGTTACCTTTATGCAAAACTTGTGAGAAGTATGGGTCATGGTAGCCCTCAACATCAAGTGTCTTGTAACATCGAGTGTTTTTAAACTTTGCTGTAGGTCTGTTTATCTGTAATAAAGTTGATATAAGTTGGTTAGATTTGTGTTAGTAGGTGAAAAATAATAATAAAAATTCTTCAAGGGTTATGCTTGCAAGCAATAAAACATTAAACTTAAGTATAAACAGTTGCATAGTGTTACAAACTTTAAGCTATTTAGGATAAATAATTGTAGTTTCATGTTACAATTTGCAGTCATTCTAAAAAAAAAAGGGATAATTTAGAATTGTTTTGTATTTTTTATAATGGTTATGAAGTTGGTCAAATAGACCAATTGTGTTTAGAGTTAGGGTAGAGAAAATAACAGATAAAATGTAATGTTTGATATTTGTTTAGGAGGTGATAAAGATTACACAAATAAAATTTGAAAATTATGTGCTGAAGAAAAATATTTTTAATCTTAACTCTCTCAACACAGGTTTGGTCAAATTGACCAACCACATGACCTCTTTTTACTCGTTCAAAGTTCTTATAGATTTGATACTATTAACTTTTAATATAGTGTGTATATCTTCACTAAATTTGGCAGTCTTTCAGTAAACATTATAAGTCTTTAACATACGAAAAAATCATTTTTCAATGAAATATTTTTAATAAACTTACAAAAGATTTGTTCTTGAATATATCAAGTATTTGTTTTCAGTAGTCCATATGCAAAGTGATTTTCATGTGAAGATTAAAAATCTCAAATTTCATTTGTGTAATCTCTAAAACCTCATAAATACATTTCAAATGCTTATTTTCAGTAAAACTTTATATTTTATCTGTAATTTTCTCTACATTAACTCTATACAAGGATGGTCAATTTGACTGGCTTCGTAACCACCCCAAAAAAATCTCAATTACCCTCTTTTTCTTTTTAGAATGACTTCAAATGTAGCGTGAAACTACATTTGTTTATCTTAAATAGCTTTAAAGTTGTAACAGTATAAATATATTTATAATTAAATTTTATTCTTTTATTGCCCTTTGAACCATGTCTAATTACTATTTGCACCATTATATGTTGTAAGTTACATGGAGAAAAATACAGCTCATGTTACCCTATGGAATTACATTACCCATGAACTACTCCGAGCTGCTCACGTGCATGCCTCGTGAAAATTTTTATTATATTATTATTGTTGTTTATTTTACCTAATCTAACCTTAACTAACCTAAGGAGATCCCAGTTTTTACATTTTAGTTACTTTTATAATAATAAATAAAGAATAAACATGAAAAACAAGAAATAAAGTATTTACCCAAATCTTTATTTTTTTCATGCTGTTGATTGTCGATGACACTTAACCCTACTTTTTTTATATTGATGGTGGTAATTCACTAAATAATTTTTATTTAATTAAATAATGCACCAAAGAACATAGGCTAATAACATGCATAAAGCATACAATTTTCTCTAACAATCACAATTTTTCTGGTTTTCTAACTGTGCATCAAGAGCCATAACAAGTTCATCCAAGTTAGTTGTTAACTGTCCCATGGGAATGAACCATGTATTATAAGTAAAATTGATGCTTATATGTTCAGAACACTGTTATACATCATTTGATAGATGAAAACCTTGGGTTTCTATTGGTTATAGGTAATATATAAGTAAACGTAAAAGAGAAGTATTAACAAATCCTGAAAGAGAGGATGTGACAGGTGGGTGTGGCAGGAGGAGTATAATTTTCTATTTGATAGCTCTGTAACCAAAGAAAATTGAAGGCTATAAAAATTATGGTTTGTCTGAGCAGTGATGATTTTATAGTGAGTCATTTAAATTCAATTTCTTACTTTTTGGATGGGTTATGGATAAAATAGAGAAGAGAAGATACCTAGAGAAAGTGTGTCACACTCGGGGAAATTCAAGATTTGTTTAAATATTGCCTTATAGAATTAAGAACTTAAAATTTATGTACTATTATAATATGGATTATTAACTACTTTATGCTATTCTAATTGGTATAACATAAATAGAAAGTAGTTTAATAAAATTTTGAATGTAAGACAGAAAAACCTTGTGTCATGCACAGTAAAGGATACCTATGGAGATAGGGTTAACATGAAAATCACTTTGCATTCGAGCAATTAACACTATTTATTCACAGACAGATATTTAGTAAAAATACTTAAATAATAATTAAAAAATCAGATTTTATGTGTACAAAAGACTTGAAATGTTTACTGAAAATTTGCCAAATTTTATGAAGATACACAAAACAGATTAAAATTATTATATGGAATCTCTAATGGTCACTTTGTGGTCAAGAACTCAGTCAAATCGACCAAGCCCATAGTGAGAGAGCTAATCCTTTCTATATCTACTCCCTCTTTGCTGTACTATTATGTAAATAAGAATGTTAAGTTTTATTCAAGATGTGGTGTTTTATGCAAAAAATAGCTGAGATGTTACTTAATTCTAACATTTCAGTTACATATACGTACAATAATGTCTTGAATTATTTTTCTTGTGGATTTAGAAAGAAACAGGAAGTGCATTGACGCATGTAGGTGCTCATCTTGACTTGTCAGCTTTCTCTTCATGGGAGGTAACTATATTTGACCATATTGTTTTGTTTTTCTTTTATCTTGACCCATCAGCTGTCACTTTGTGAGAGGTGAGTATATTTGTTTTATCTTTGCTTATTAGCATTTTCCTTCTTTGAGAAAATTGTATTTTATTTTCATATGTCATCCATCTTCTCAGGAAAAGTTTAATTTACTGTGTTTTATCTTCACTCATTTTGTGTCTCCTGTATTCTTTGTATTGTACTTATCTTTACATGTCATCATTCTTTTTGTAGGAGGAAAGTTTATTTCATTATCTTAACTTGTTAGTTTTCTCTCTGAATAAAAGATTAATTCTTTTACTGTTAGTGTAAAACAGCTTCTCTGTGAGTGCAATATTACACTTATTCATTCTAAATTTAACTGAATAATATAATTTTAAACTAAACATGATTTATACACATTTCTGAAATTCTTGAAAAGTTTGTGGAAATACCAAATTAATTTCCAGGGCTTGAAAATGTTTGAAAAGTTGTTCCTCTTGTATTAAGGTTTTGAAAAAGTCTGGAATTTCACTAGTATCTTGAGAGTATGAAAATAATTTCCCAGGAAAGGTTTGCTATTGGATGATACAAGTAGCAACTGGAGGCATTCTCCATAAACAAAATTAATAACCATTATGGAAAATCCTTAGCCACCAAGAAATATCTGAAGTAGCAAGTTGTGAAAACTTTCATGATATTTAAATAGATTCATGCAAATATACCCCATTATGTATATGAATCAGAAATAGAAATAATAATTCAGTGAAAAACCTATACTTGTATATACAAAAAATAGGTAGTCATTATGTAAGTGAAATGTTATTCAAGTACACTCACACATTCGTAAATATCAATAACCAAAGATATTTATTAAATTGCATTTGTGTTGTGTTATAATTTTAGATAATCCATTCTTTCTATAATAAACAGGTGTCGAAGTAATTATGCAAGCCTTGTCTGTCAATATATCAGGTCATTTGCTAAGTCATGTCAGCCTTGGTTCCAGCTTATTGAGTTTGATAGTTTCTAAAGCTGCTGTTGTTACTCATAATGGTAAAATCAACAAGAAACTAGTGATAATCTGCAGATTAAAAAAAAAAGTGATGTAAGGGTATTAAACTTATTGACCAGAGTCAAAATTTTGCAGGAGCAACAGGCAATTCTCCCCTAAATACAAAAAGTCCCCACCCTGAAACAAGTATTGAGAATGGAAAAAAAAAATCTCCCTCACCAGAAACCATAGTACATTACACATACTCTGTTCATGATGATAGGGAAACATGTAGGTTAAAAAAGGTCATTTAAAGACAGAATACTAAACCCTATAACTCAAGTACTTTTGAAAGATGGATCCCGAAGTGTTTTGATTGGCTTTCAAAGGGTTGTTGTAGATGTGATTCATTTTCATTGTGCAATACAACAAGAAATGAGAATGTTAAAATATTAAGAATTAGAAAGGTTTTGTTCAAAATAAAATCTCTGAGAAAACTGTATTAAGTATTAATAAAGTAAACTAAAGATGTGATAAGAAGATCAATTAGTGGTAAAATGTAAAGCTTACAGAACTAAAAAGATGCAAAAGAAATGCGGAGAATGATCATAAATATATAATAAATAAACGGAGGACTCTTCACCATACTGGCAAAGGAAATGCTATGCTCGAAACTAGCTGCCACAGATGCAATCAAGAATTCCTACTTGAATAAGGTTTGTTTCTCTCTCTTTTTTTTTTTATCAACATAATGGCAAAAAAACTTTGCTATTGCATATTATTGATAACTTTATCTTAAAGTTTGTATTTCTGTAAGTTATGTATAAAGCACTATATTGCTGGAACATTTAAATAAATGTTATCATCAGCTCAACAGAAATTTAACCAAATTTTGTATAAACTATTGTAACAATACCTAAGTTAGACTTTCTTTTGAGACATTCTGTTCTCTGTTCAATATATTCTAATAATTACATAATTCTAACATAATTGAATAATGCAGTGGAATTATTCTTAAACTTGAATAAGCCGTAAAAAATTATCAACTAGTAAAATTATGATGCATTTTAGAGTACCTTTTTTTCCTTTTACTTTCTACAGATTGACAACTTCCTGATAGTATATACTATTTTCTATAGGAAGTCACCAAAGTACCTGCAAGAGTTAAACAAAATTGCAGATATCTTCAGGTGGGTACCTTAAAACCAACCTGGTGAGAAGGAACTCAGTGGGTCGAAAACAAAACACTGACATTAATGACTTTGAGTACAATTTACCAGTAGTGGTGGCACATGTGAACTATGTGGGAAACGACAGGACATGAAGCAAGATACTACAAGAGTGAAGGGAACTAGCTGCAAGTTTGTTTTACATTTGGCTTTTAAATAAACATTCTGACTTTTCCATTTGTTGTTATGCTTCCAGAAAGACAGCATCAATGTTTCTGGTGTGATTGTTGCCTTTGAGAAGACCAAGAAATACCTACATCAGCTTGTCATTAGCTGGAAGAGAGATTTGACACCTCTACAATTGAATTACTGAAGGTAACTGGAATGATTGTCCCAAATACTGGCCAGATGATGAAATTCAGAGTCTTTTTCAGTCAGTGCTGTTCCTAATAGTTGTAATGTTGGAGAAGCCAAGGCAAAATGGGCTCATCTGAAAATCACAAGAAATACTATTTTAATGTTCTGTGGGCAAAACTATAGCATAAAACTTCAGTGAGAAGAAGGCTGACCTCAAGAATATTCTCCAGCTTGTGGAAAATATACACTTGCAACAGCCAAAGATGAGCATGTCATCTCTGTAGTGAGTTGGATGAAAACTGGCTAGTAGATCAGTAAGGACACAAAGACACTACATAACCTGATGCAGATATCTCTCAAGGGACTCTCAGAGACAACTTCTGTCACCAGATGATGGAAAGCTAATAAGTAAGCAAAACATTCACACAAGAAGTGCAGCAAGATCACCACTTGAAAGGTTAGGTGAAGAAAACAGAGATGCAGTAGAAGAGTTGGAAGCAGAAACAGAAGAGGGTATAGAAGTTATCAAACAAAGAAAAGAGAAACAGTATAATCTGTATTAATCTCACCAGATTCACTCTTTAATCTTGGGGATTATAGTTTTACATAAAAAAGTATTGTTTATGGATTTAAAATAACTACCCAGTACTACCAAACTGTCTTTTAATGGGATTTTTCATGTTTGAAATTTTTTTCTGTGGAATTTATGTTCAGCTTGTATCATTGTGGCAGTAAATTGTGATTAATTCATTTTTGATATTGTTGGCTGTAAAATACTGCAAGAGAAGTGTCTCAAGTTTTCAAGCAAATCACAACTCCATATTTGTAAGTTTACTTGTAGAGCAAATAATATTTTCATGAATTGAGGTACTTAGGGATTAAAATGTCTTGTACTCTTTGTACATAAAAAAAAACATACTTTTTAAATTTTTCTTGATTTTACTGTCAGAAAGCATCAGCTCTCACATAACTCTTCATGTGGTTTAAAAATAAGTTAATAAAAGTTATACATTTTAACATGATTGGAGTGTAAATGAATGTAAAAATCTGTTTTACAGTGCATAAAATAAAAAAAAAAACATTGAAGAAGTAGTCATCATTAACTTAAAAATAGCCACTGTGGCAAATATGACAAAGGCAACTTGTTTTCAAAAAAGCTTCCAAAATATTTTTTACTCTGGCATTCACTAGTCTAAATGTTGAAGTGACTTTCGATGGCTTATTCTTGATAAGAATGATAGATTGTGACATCAAACTTGTGTTAGTATTACTAGTCGTGGAAAATCAGATCAAGTATTTGTCACTGGTTGTTTTTACTATCAGAGAAGCCTTGTATAACATCAGATATATAAAGAACATGAGACTGCCCAGTAGTGTAGAAGGTTCACCCCCACCCCAATATTAGCTTCTGTAGCTAACAATGTACCATAAAGTTAGAGAAGGTTGTTACAGTTATATTTCAAACAAGAACTGACAGAAACTTTACATATTTAGCACAACAATGCTGAATATATTACAAAAAGCAGTAATATATGAACAATACATGTAAAAGTGCAACAGACTAGGAAATATAGTTCTTAACAGCTGTTGTTTATAACCAGTATTGACCCCAAATTTTCATATGAGAGCAGCTGTATTGCCAAAACCATGTGAATAATGTACACTTTTTGTTGTTTTTAATTTAATTTTGTTGGTTTTTTTAAGTAAAAGCTGTGATTTTCATACATAGCTTTGTTGATGGCATATAATCTGTACCTCAGTACTTATTATTCCAAAACATACTTGCCTTCACTGACATTATAGCTATTTCTCGATCTCCAGGGATCCCACTCTTTGCCCATCTAAGCATTGAAAATGCTTGCACCAGTCTTTTATACCCCACTTGAATGCCCTTGGCAAATTCGAATTTGCAAATTTCTCCAGCAACTTCAATGCACCCTGTATATAAGCACCTCATTCAGATAATGTAATCACTTTTTCTCGACAAAGCATTCAGCAAATGTTTCTATAAATAGGAGTATTATTCACAATTTATGTTGTGACTTTGAACATGGTTGGTATTTCTATGGTTATCTTTTCATTTATATTTATAAATTATATTGACAAAAAAAAACGAACCATTGGGTATAAATTCCCCAGTTAAGGTTTCTATTACGGAGGCCTACCAGATCTTTTCTCTTCCACCTCTGCTATCTAATGTTTGTCAATAGCCAAGGGAGGGTTCACTCTCAATCGAAGCTGTTTGTGATATTATCTGTTGCGATATGGAGACATATATGCAAACCGAGGGTTCTGAGGCAGCATTTTGCAAATGACCTGGGACCAGTTAGGGAAAATGTAGACTCGTTTTTTCCAGCTCATTCTTCTACTAGGTTGACATCAATAGAGCATCATTTTGATCAGCCCCTTTTTCTTCATTTGATTACTCAGGTTTGTGAGGTTTTGGGGGTGTCTCCTATTGCATTTGACTCTACTCCTTCTTTGTTGGCAGATAGGATGGAAAGTGTTTACTTGGTTTTTCATCCTCCTGATATTGTTGATCATGCTGGGAGAGTTGCTGCTCAGTTGCGAGATAGGATAGCTATGCCTTATCCACCAAGTTTATTGGAAAACATACTTTGGCCTATCACCACCAGGAGGAGGTATATTTAGATTCTCAATGGATGGATCTCCTTTTGGGCCTGTGGAGGTTTAGATTGGAACCTGTGATCACTTTAAATAGTTCCCAGTTTTCTGGATTCTTCTTACTCTCTCAAATGTCCTGGGTATTTATCTGCGATCTAACTTTTGTCTCAAGCCTATCAACGTTCCCTCCAGCAATTTGAGGACGAGTTGGGGATTTTGCTGACATCTTCCTCAGACAGGTTGTCTTCTTCACTTCCTTCCTTAGTTTCCTGTTAGAATTTATTGGGTAGTGACACTTTGTTATAAAGTATTCATTTACCATTTTTTGACCTCAGGGATCTACTAGAAGCTCCTTTTACTCCATCCCATGTTGTTTGCCAGAGTTTCTGAGACATTAGAATCACAAATGTTGACAGCCCATTTACATTCTTCCTTATCGTCATTGGCTTCACGCCCTCATGGCACTAATTGGGAGTGTCAGCCCGTAGCATTTCCTAACCCCCTTCCTTTGGTTCCCATAATAGAGTCTATCTGTATTCTTGAGGTTATTCAGCTCGGGCAGACTGACAAAAATGACATCGTTGACTATCCCGTGAGCAGGGGAGCATGGTTACCTCAATTTCTGGACATCTGGAGTTCTTTCACCAGGGATCCATTGGTACTTCATGTTCTGGCTTCAGGTGTGATCATTTAGTTTACATCACCTTCACCATTATCTGCACAAGCTGTTACATTTTCACCTCTAACAGATCAATGGCTAGTGGATCTTCGCTCCCAGGCCATAAGAGAGTTGTTAGTCACAAGGGCAGTAGAGAGGGTTGATTCAGTTCTTCCAGAATTTTCCCATTTATTTCTTGTACCCAAGAAGTCAGGAGGTTGTCGTCCAATCATCAATCTGTCTCAACTCAACTAATTTTTAGATCTTCCTCACTCTACAATGGAATATTTTCTCAACCTAAGATGGCTCTTTGCGTTAGGGCTCTGGATGACCAAGTTTGATGCTGCTGACACTTATCTGCATCCTCCTGGAGGTTTCTCAGATTTTGTGTACAAGGTTCAGGTGCTTCAGTTCAGGGCTATACCTTTTGGTTTTGCATCAGCACCTTATGTTTTTTGCAGAGTTGTTCAAGTCTTTTCTGCATTCCTTGGGTCTGTGCACACATCATTATATAGATAACTAGCTCCTTCTGGCACCATCCCACCAATTCGCAGAACAGCACTCTCAGATTCTCCTTTCAGAAGTCACAAAAGTGGGCTTCATTATCAGACTGAAGAAATCTATTTTGTCACCAGTGCAATATCATGTCCATCTGGGTGTGTTTTTCAATATTCACATAAATTGCACTCAACCAACTCTCAACTCTACTAGTGGAGCTCCGGGGTCCTTACCACCCCCAATTTCCAGTCACTAGGATGGCAGACAGAGGCTTTTCCTCCAGAGTGTTTGGGTATGTTCCTCCACTCTTGAAGAAGAGGGCAAAGTTGGGGGGCCCTCTTTCGTGGGTCCCTGGATGTCTCTACCAGATATCAGTAGGAGTAGCACCAGCCTCCATGGGAGCCTACTCGTAATTACGGTTCAGATTTGACACAAAGTATCAGGTTGGGGGTGCATGGCCCTTCTCTTTAATCAATGTCAGTTTTGTATATTTTTCATGGAAGGAGGTCCACTATCTCCTCATAATTCCAAATGTGAAGTGGTCCCATCCTAGGTCTTTGGTTGAGCACAGAATACTATTTGCCCTCTTGGTTGAGGAGTGAGGATAAATGTTCATAATTCCATACCAGATGAGTTCTGTTCTTTTGTTTGAATATGGCATACACAATCCCAACATTCTGAGTCTGGGGTGGAGGAGAAAGTTTGTCCACTTTGGTGTTGCTTAATTTCTCATTGTGACCCTGGTGGTGAGAAACACATCACTTAATGGCTACAGGTTGGGATCTAATCAAAAGTATATAGATAATATTGCAGTTGAATAGCCCTAGCCACCAACGTGGGATATGAGTACCATGACCCCTTAATTCCAGACCTGAGTTGTGGAACCTTGGCTATCTGGTCGGGGGCTGATCTATACTGATGATTACTCATATTCTATTCCACCTTTGCTATAGGAACTGAGTTCCAGGTGAAGTGTACACCTGTTCTGGATGTAGTGCGGTTTCTCCACTCTTGTGCCATCTTTATCTTGGTACACTTCTGTTTTATATAGATGCTTTCTGTATGGTTCATGCCTGCACTGGCCCATCCACCTTCTAAATGTGAGATTCTAGCTATAGTGTCAGTGGAGGCAAGTATGTTTTGAAAGTTAACATTTTCCTAAACTGAAAATGTATTTCCAATAATACTTAGCTCCACTGACACTCTCCCCACTAAAACCCGGTTTAGAAAAAGTGATTAAATTATCTGAATGAGGTGCTTATTTACAGTACCTAGATAGAAGGAGCATTGAAGTTGGTGTAGAATTTGATAAATTAGAATTTTCCAAGGGCATTCGAGTGGGGTATCAAAGACTGGAGCAAGCATTTTCAATACTTAGATGGGCAAAGAGTGGAAACCCTCGAGACTGAGAAATAGCTATAGTGAAAGTGGAGGTAAGTATTATTGGAAATACTGTAATTGGCCCAATAGTGTTGCTGTTATTTTATTTAATCAAACCCTTCACAACCCAACTGTGGAGGAATAGCCTTACAGTTTTGTTGCTAGTAATTATCACTTTATCTAAAAGTGTATAGACAGAACTTTGAGCAGGAATGTAACTGTGAGATGCTGCTCTTTGGACTAAAACTAATTACAATCACAAGAGGTAATGTATATATCACTTGTTTCAGTAGACATGTATTTCAGAAACTGTTGATTTTCATGTGATAGATATATAGTTTCTGCTTGTACAGGGACATCTGTTTCTGGTCACCATGCAGTACTTTATAATATTAATCTAAAACTTAAAAAGATAATAGTAAGTTGCAAGTGTAGAGGAATGAGGATGACAAAAGACTTACAAAACATCATCCTCTACACTTGTGTATTTTACAACCGGCAGTTGTCATCCATTCCAGCTTACTTTTCAATTAATGTGCATTTTTATTTTCTTATACTCTACACACTCAAATACCTCAAGAATACCTACTTTTGTGTGTGTGTGTGTGTATGTGTTGTTTTTTTAGCAGTTGTGTAACTTATCTGAAACAGTCAACTTTCTATGGATAAGAAGAGGGTAGGTATGATATGTTTTGTATTGACTGTTTTAGCTTTCTTTTTATGAGAGGTAACTGTATTATGTTTTAACTTGATGTGTCAGATTTCTTCTTATTTATTTTGTTTTTGGGAATGAGAAACTTTGATTATTTATAAAAGAAAAACGTGTTTAAACTTTATGGGATCTTTCAGTACTTTCTATCTCATCATCTAGTAACGTAAATTAATTTAGGTATGTGAATAATAAGATGACTGCATACCAACTGTTTAATAATTATTTATGTATAAATAATTACTTAAAGTTTGTTTTAACCTTTATTGAATTTTGTAAAATTAAAAAAAAACCAATAAAACGTTTTATAATTGTATGATTGTAACATTCAATTTTCTTTTATTTGGGTTGTGAAAAATTATAAGTTGACATATTTGTGTGCAACCATTAGAGGTACTGAAGTGTATATTTTAAATAAAGAAACTTGTAAGTTTATTGTTGCTTTTGTTGTGTGTGTAGTATTTTTCATTCAATGACATTTAATTTTAATTAGTCTATGGAATAGAAAGTTAAATAATTTTGATTTTTCAGGAGTTGGCTTCACTTGGATTGGATCGTCTTAAATCTGCTTTAATGGCTCTTGGGCTAAAGTGTGGAGGGTATGTACTAAAACATTTCAGTTCAGGTGAAGAGAATCATAAGTTTAGATGCATGTGCAAACTTAAGCATAGCAGATAGTAAAATTCAATGAGCAAGTATAGTAGCTAAGGAACATACATTCATATGTTTTAGATGAAGTTAATGAATTGTTTTTATTTTTATAAATATGTTTACTTTGAAGGGTTGAATGTAATTAGTAGGTGTTTAAATAATTACCCTGAAATGATTGGACTTTATATAGTATACATATTTGATAAGGTGTACAAATATTTGGATTGAAGTTACAGTATAATTGTGATCATTCTTATGTATCTATGTTTAGATATATTTACATCAAATTTATTGAAATGCAGATAGTGAGCATTTTTATTTGTCCACATAAATGTGGTTAGACTGAAATGGTTGGGATATAGATTATAGATATTTTTACTTGTCCAAAGATATGCCTTTATAAATTGAACTGCTTGAATTATATCAGTAGTTTTTTTTTTTTTAATTATCCAGGCATAAACATGGTTACTTTAAAGTAGCGAAAATACAAATAGGTGTTTCTTATTTCTCCGATATGCACAGGATTACTCCAAAATATTTGAGATGACATCTTTGATGTTTGTATTTTCTAGTTGTACACTGAATTAGATGTAAATATTAGGTGGTTTTATTTTATTCATTTATAAGGATTTTAACATTGAAATATTTGTGAAGCAATAAATATAAAAAAAAAAGAAATATAATAAGCACAGCCACTTTTCTGTTCTTGTATATTAAACTTGATTTTGCCCTGGGTGTTTGACTTAACATGTGTATGGTGCACATCTGTACTGTGCTGATGTTATACAGGAGAACCATGCAGAATTTGTAAAAAAAAACATTACATATAATGTACTAGCTACTTGTACTGATTTTGGTCCATATGTTTTAATGTCATTTCAAGTAACCCTTTCAGTACTGCGCAATCTTCAGACTCCTTTCAAAATTTCATTGAATAACTTTACTATCAATGTATTTTAATAAAACTAGCATTATAATGTACGTTATAATTCAAAGTTTAATATTATCTAAGTTTTAAATCCTATATTTAAAAAAAAATTAACTTCAGTTTTGTTGTCATATAGCACAGGAGTGTTCAAGGATCTAAACATTTTGTCTCTGCTACTTGAATAATAGCACATGTAACAGTGTACGGGTATGCTTAGACTAGATTCTTCTCCTAACAGCCCTATTATATATCTTCTCACCCCCTGACAGTAGCCACACTCACCTTCTATACGAAGACTTGAGATTACGAGCTATATTTAAATATTTGAAGTTTTTGTTTATAACTAACAGAAAGAGCTAATTTTAAAGTACTATTTCTCAATAATTATTTTAAAACTGGAACAGAGGTCCTTATTAAGAACTGTGTCAAACTGTTCTAGCCTTGCTAGCACTTATTGTTTTTCCTCACCTTGATACATATTAGTTTGATAAACAGTTAAAGTGTATTTACAGTTTACTTTTATATTTTAGTTAATTATGTATTATTTATGTTTTAAAATGTATATTTGGAAGGTTTCATAACTTTTTAAAATATTACCCAAACTTTGCTTCAGTTCACAAAAGTTGTCTATGCGAGTGTAAAAACATTTTGCCAAAGTTATCTCTTTTAAAGATATTGTAATATGTCCCAAGGGCACCCATTGACAAGTGTCGAGATGAATAAGCCGTAAAGGACAGGAAAGGAAAATCAAACATTAAAAATTAATTAAGAGTAAAAAGATAAAGACCTGAACTTATGAATATAAACAAAAGAAGATATTTTAAGACTATTTGACTAAGTGGTAAAAGGTATGTACATATTTCTGTTTGTTATTTCAAACATTTTATTGCATTGTATAATTAGTGATATGGTAGAGAAAATGGAAAATATAAATAACTATTTACCTTAAACAAACTTCTGATATTCATTTAGGAAGTTCTAGAGGTCATGCAAATGAAATTTTGAAAACTGTAAGATAAAAAAAACAAATTTTTTACTTAACATGAAAATCATCTTGCACTTGAACTATTTATAGTCTGCAAATAACTACAATAAATAACAAATTTTATGCAGAAATAGTAGAAAAAAACGAAATTACATGTTTTACTTTGCTGAAACTACATGCCTTCAGGAAAACTGCTCTCAAGTTTCAAAGGATTTCATCCTCCGGTTTTATTTTTGGAACAAAATTTGATGAGAGTTACATAACCTTCTTACAACATATGTAGATCATCCTAGAATGGTTTATGTATCTCCTGTTTATTACATCTAATACATTTACATATATAACTTTAACATATATTTTGTTCCACAAATGGTCTATATTCATGTATTTCAATTTATAAAAGCCTTATGTTCACTTAATTTACTATACTGATGTTACTCCAATTAATCCATTCACAATGGGTGTACCCCTGACTCCTTTCTGTGGAAGTTACTGAGTTATATTAAAAATTTAATTGTCAATGAAACTAACATTATAATGTATGTTATAATTCAAAGTTTTATGTTATCTAAGATTTAAATCCTTTATTTCAAAAGAAACCTTTAACAAAATGCTTAAACTTCAGTTTTATTCTCATGTGATGCATGAGTGTTCATAAATATGAACTTGAATAAATAAATCTCTAACTTGAATCAGACAACTACACAGTGTCTTTACATGTATGTCTTAGAGAAAAACTACAGTTATTGTACTATTTACACATATGTTCCAAAGTACTTTGGCTGAGTTCAGTGGACACAAGAAATACATTTTGCTAATCCCAAATAGGTGCCACACCCACCTTCTATACTTAGACTTGAGATTTACAAGCCACATGTATTTATTTGATGCACTTGTTTATTACCAATAGAAAAAGCTAATTTTATACTATAATCTCCCAATGGTTGTTTTAAAATTGAACACATTATTAGGTACATGTAACTGCTAGTAGTAAATGTTGGCTGTTTTGTCCATGATAGCACTTACTATTGTTTCTTATTTACATTTATGTTAGTTAGAGAGATAGTTAAATTGTATTTAAGTTTTACTTCTATATTTTAATTAATTATTTATGTTTTAAAATGCGTATTTGAAAAGTTAACATTTTTAAAATATAACTCAAACTTTGCCTCACTTCTCGAGGCTTACTAGTAGTACGTGAGTACAAGAACATTTTGCCAGAGGCTTACTTATCTCTGCCAATTATACAGGTACCATTGACTTGTATCAATATGAATAATAAACAGTAAAGAACATGAAACAAAAATAAAACATTAACCATATGTGAAAAGGTAAAGACCTGAAATAACAAATATAGCCAAAAGATCTTTTAAGGTTATTCTATTGTTACGTATTGTGAATCTGAAATAGTCCAAAGCCGATATTTTAGTTAATTTACAATATAAAACAGTAAAATTTACAACAACAATTATTGCGACTAATTACCACAAACAAAGTTTTATAAACAACAATTTCACTAACTTACAAACAACATAGAATCTTGTTTCTAGTTCAGAGTCTCCTTGATATCCAGCGAGTTAACTTGAAGTCATTGTATGTACAATTATCGGGAAGCGAGCTAGCTTTGTCAGACACTGAATTGTTGGACCATCGAAGTAGGATAATATTTTCATAAAACCACTAATGTACAATGAGAATTCAGTAATACTCTCGGAAAGATACTAGCGTCCGATGAGAATTCACTGACATTAGAAATTTATAACTGTTCCTGTTCAAATGTCATAAATTTTCCGGTTGATAAGGGTTAGCAAAATCACGATTTATAGTGTACACAGTTATAGCAGGTTCCTAGCCAACTTTTTAAGCTCTCTTCCCTTTGACTCGTCGCCTTGACTGCTTTTATAGGTATGGGAAAGGTTTTTCTCAAATTCCGACAACAGTTCTGAGCTATATTTAACTGGTTAATGAAATGGATATATTGTTGATTCTTACATTCATGAATATTCTATAACCTTGGAGAATTGGCAGGAGTTTTGCCATACGTAACTAACACTGTAAGCTAGGCACATTTTTACATATAAACTCAATCCCAACAAACATTAAAATAAATATATAACAAATTCGTTCCACACAATACACATCCAACACTATAAGTTACACATATTTTTAAATACAAACTTATTCTAAACAACGTTCATATTAAAAATGACAGCAAATTTGTTACACTATGAAAAATTTAAAGGCAAACACATTTTTCTGTTTCTTAATTTTAAACATTTCATTGCTCTATATGTTGTTGATAATATCTACAGTTAGTAGTATGGTAGAGAAAATAAAATATAAACATTTACCTTAAAAAACTTTTTATATTCATTTAGGAGGTTCTTGAGATTATGCAAATGGAATTCAAAAGCTGTAAGATGAAAGAAATATCTTATGCTTAAAATGAAAATCACTGCATTCAAACAATTCAGAGTCTGAGTGCAAATAATTACAATAGATATATAACATATTTTTAGTAGAAAGACTTCATTAAGATAATCTTATCCTTTGTATAAAAACATACTCGTAATCTAAAACAAAATCTTACCAGTTTTTAGGAAGGTACATTAAGAAATATCAGAGTTACCGTATGTATTATTGCAAACAAATCCTTCCATCAATGGGCTCGTGTATTTTACATGAATCGGTTATACAAGGGTTAATATTTCTCATTTTCATTGCACATACTACATTGGTGGTGTTTCAGATAAAGTAATTTATGTGTAATGCATGATATTTGTTGATATTACTTCACATGACATGTATTCTGTTCAGAATGTACATTGGTATCTTATATTCCAGTTCAAATTATTTTTTGTTCACTGTCTTACTTGGATTTCTATACCTATCATTAATATTTAAGATAACCTCTGAACTATAAAAATATCACCAGAGGCAGGAAGTCAACCTGAACAAAAATGTTATTTATTAGAAGCATGTTTTTACCACGCATTTTGTGTTTCCTAATAAGTCACTTAATGAATATGAGACAAAGATATTCATAAAGTGAATAAACTAATAAAACAAGTGTTGTAGGATATGTTTTAACATGAATTTGGTAGTATGTGACTGGTTTCAAGATTGAAGAGAAATTCAATAAACACTGTATTCAAACACATACTCACAAAATTATTATACAAACTGATTATGAAAATTAACTTTAGATAAATAAAATCTGTCATATTTTCAATAAGCACTAAGTTAAGTTTGTTTCTTCAGAGATACATTTTGTCAATAACAGTTACTGTTTTATGCCCATATACACACACAATGTAATATTTTCACAGAGATAAGTGATAGCATATAAACAAATATAAGTAAAAATTAGTAAATAATTAGTAAAGAAATGTTACAAGTTCAGTAAATGAAGTGTCATTCTGTGGTTTATTTATGCTTTAGTTATGTAAGCAGTTTTATAACTTTAGGCATGGAGATTTATATATTATACATATTTTTTAAGTGAATGATTTACTTTTTTCTGGTTCAGGTTATTTTAATATATGTAATCTGATTAACTACCTCTTGATTACTCAAATCCAGTTCTCAGCTTTCTTCCAGAAGTTCTCGTAGGAAGGATATCAAGTTAAAATGAGATAATTCATACACATACTGATATACTTTGGTGTTTGTAAATTTTTGAGATTTTAAAGTAAAATGTACATCAACAATTTATGTTTAGTAAGAGTAAAAAACAGAATTTGACGTTTTTTGGCTCAATGAAAGGTAAAATCTTTATTATTAGTTATAGTCAACTAGTTTCTGTAACACAGTTAACATCATCAGACCTGTGTTTTAGGTTCATCTGGCCTAGTCTATAAATTACTTAACATATCTTTACAAAAATTAGTAAGATTTTGTTAAAAATACAAGTGTTTTTTATACAAAGATTGAGGTTATTTTAATAAAGTATTCAACTAAAGATTTGTTATATTTTTGTTGTAGTTATTTACACACATACTCTGAATATTTTGAGTATTATCATCAACATATAGTGCAATGAAATGTTAAATTAATAAACAGAAAAACTTACCTACCTTTTAAAATTTTTCGTAGAATAGTCTTAAAAGAATATTCTTTTGGTTATATTCTTAATTGCAAGTCTTTACATTTTCACATATAGTTTATTTTTCTTTCCTTTCCTTTAGCATTATTATTATGTATTGCGACACCTGTCATTGGGAATCATCAGGCAATATTACAGTACTGTCAGGAAAGATACTTTAGCCTTCAGCAGAATGTTATTGAGCTTGCTTACAACACTAAGCCTCATGAACCAAAGCAAAGTTTGGGTTATATTTTTAAAAAATATAAAATCTTACTAATATGCATTTTCAAACATAAATAACACTTAGTTAACTAAAATATAAACTAAAATGTAAATACAATATCTAGGTGAGAAATAATGCTAAGAGTGGTTTGACATACTTTTTAGTTATTCGAATGTATATATATATATATAAAACCTTAAAAAATTTTGTTTCATATCTTCCACTTGCAAATTTTTTAAAGGCTTAGCAACCTACATCAAGCAGCAACCGAGTACAAAGGT
>NW_013668220.1:125543-136902 GCF_000517525.1 Limulus polyphemus
AGTAGGTAGACATGGTTCAAAGGACAATAAAATTTAATTATAAATAGATGTATACTGTTACAAGTTCAAAGCTACTTAGGATAAATGCATGTAGTTACATGCTACATTTGAATTAATTCTAGAAAGAAAAAGAGGGTAATTTAGATTTTTTTTCTGGTGGTTACAAGGTTGGTCAAACCAATTGACCAACCTTATATAGAGTTAGGGTAGAGAAATTTATTGATAAAATATAAAGTGTTACTGAAAACAAGCATTTGAAATGTATTTAGGATATTTTAGACATTACACAAATGAAATTTGAGATGTTGAGATGAAGTATTTTTAATCTTATCATGGAAATCATTTTGCACCTAGACTATTAAAAACAAATACTCAATATATTCAAGGACAAATCTTTTGTTAGTTTATTACAAATTCTTCACTGAAAAATATTATTTTTTTTGTATGTCAAAAACTTACAATGTTTACTGAAAGACTGCCAATTGTTGTGAAGATATATATATACACTATATTAGAAGTTAGTGGTATCAAATCAGAAATCAAGTTGACCCTGCATTTTTATGTTGAAGTTTTTTTGTATAAGATTAAATTCTTGACATTTCTGGCTATTTTTGTTTCTCAACTGGACTTTTTATGGGTGTATCTAATCCATTGTGCTATCTAACTTACAGTGAAAAAGAAACTGCCCATTCCGATACAGTACTTACCTCTTCTAAAAAATTAGCTATTCACATTCGGTGCTGCCCTCTATGTGCGAACTTTTTCTTTACACATGCCACAAGCCTTCTACTCCCCATAATGGAATTGTAATATTCCAATGTGTCTCCCATGCAGCTCATCATGCGTCACTTCACCAATAAGACATGCTTACGTGACTCCCTCTGTACTCATCTACCAAACTATCACTTATCGTTTGGCAGTGCTTGTATTTGGATGTGCTTCTTATTTGTTTAATGATTCACATTTGGCTTTAGTTTCCTCACGAAGTTGGTTTCTTTAATTTATTGAGTTTTCATTCAGACTGTTTCTTTACTTTACTTTACCAGTCAGAATCTGTCAGAAGCAACTTGGGAATTGCTATCTCAGCAGGCCATCAAACCTGTTCTCCATCCTTCAACAGGTTTTTATTCCAGACTTTTTTGTTATCCCAAGAAAATCGGAACTGGAGGCCAGTCATAGATTTATCTCGCCTCAACTGCTTTGTTCACTTGCCTCAGTTTACCATGGAGTCTTTTCTCACCCTATGGTGGGCATTTTCTCAGGGTTTATGGATGACCAAAATGCTTATTTCCATATACCTATATCACCTTTGGTTTGTCCATTTCAGGGTGGTTTATCAATTTCGAGCCTTACCAATCAAGCTTTATTCAGCCTTTTATGTTTTCTTTGGGTGGTTCCAGTATTTGCTCCACATCTTCATGTTCTGAGGTTGAGTTTTTACTATTACATGGACATCTGGCTCATTCTGAACTGGAGTCTGCCAGTCATACTTTGCAGCACCTTTTAGTTAATGCTCGAGTGGGCTGGTTAATCAAACTGGAGAAGTCCTACCTCAGACCTACTCAATATCTCGTCCGTTTGAGGGTCCTTTTTGACACTCATATCAGTCGTTCCCAGCCTTCTCCCTTAAGAATTTGTTCTATGGAATTGTTAGTTCACTATGGCCTTTCGCTCAATCATTTACTGCTAACAAGGTTCTATCACTTTTGGGGATGTAGTCTTTAATAACATCAGTGGTCCCTCTTGATTGTGCCCATATGATTTCCCTTCAGTGGGCTCTTCACGATCAATGCAACTTGCATAGGATCCTCTTTCTACTTCCAATTACCCTTCCTCTTTCCTGCAAGATGATCTGCTATGGTGGTTGGACAAGGCACATACTTCAGCAGGCATGCCACTTCCTCCTCTGCGTCCAGATCTACATCCCTGCAGGGCTGGGGTGAATGGTTCAACCATCAGGAAGCTTCAGGCTGTTAGTCTGTGGACGAAAGCACTTTGCATATCAATGTTCTCAAACTTCTAGCTGTAATTTGGATGTTGAATCACTTCCTTTTTCTCACCTGACATTGTCTGGTGATAGTTCATTCAAATAATTTTATGGTGGTACACATATCAATCACCAAGGGGCACCCAGTCAAGAGATCTATGTTTTGGATGTTGGATCTCTTATACTCAGCTCACACACAACACATTAATCTCATTGCGTGTCTTTCCCACCCTGACTGGATATATCTGACAGAGTGGTCTTTAGATCCCCTTGCTTTCAGGGAGTTTTGCACTTGGTGAGGTTCTCCCCACATGGATGCCCTTGCTATGAACCTCATTCACAAGTTACTGCTCTTTTGGTCACCAGTCCCTCATCCTCCGGCTCTGGCAGTCGATGCCTTCAGCCAAGATTAGTTCCACAAATATCTTTATTTTTATCACCCTATCAGATTACTTCATTGAGTAATCTCTCTCATCTCTTCGGGTCCTTCTGATTGCTCTTTATTGGCCAGCTCAGCCATGGTTTCCACGGTTAGAGCATCTGCTTCTCTCCCCTCCTGTACCTCTTCAGTCATCTCTCTACCTTCTTCATCAACCTCAGTCACTGGTCCTACATCCTGCCCTTCAAATCCTACATCTTCGTGCCTGGCTTTTATCCGGTCCTTGGCAAGGAGATCCGGTTTCTCTCATCAAGTTGTTTTCTTTTTAGCTGGTTCTATACGTCCTTCTTCCATGAAGGTGTATCAGCACAAGTGAAAGGTGTTCCACAGTTGGTCTACAACTCGGGGATTTCCCACTGACCAACCTACTGTGGCTCGAATGGCAGAATTTCTTGGCTTTTTGACCAGTGGTCCTCGGTCTCCTCGCTTTCGGGTTATCAGGCAACTTTATCCCATACCTTTTGTTCTTCCCAATATCATAGAGTTTTTACTTCACCTGTCATTATCATGCTAGTGCATTCCTTCCAGTTGCATTGCTCTCTCAGACAACCTACCCTTCCAGATTGAGGTGTTAATGTGGTACTCCATTCCCTCACTCTACCTCCATTTGAACCACTTTCCTTGTGTTCCATGTTTCATTTTTCCCTCAAAACATATTTCCTTCTCCTCTTAGCCTGTGGACATCAATGGTCATGTACACTTTATCACCCTACCTATCTTCTTATTTATCTAGATCTGCTTGGGAAGGTAGCTCCTTCTTTTTACCTATTTCTTATCTTTACACTTGGCTAGATCCAGATTGGCTTCTGTGTCTGCTCAGGGCTCTTTGTTGTTATATTGCCAGTTCGGCTTCCTTCCATGGCAACCGTTCCTGATTCTCTATCCCCTGGCAGTCTTCCCCTTTGTGATCTTTCACCTTCAACACTTACCAGTTGGGTTCAACAATTGATCTGATTGGCTTATTCCTCCTTACCTAATTCCTCCCAGAATTTGTTCCAGGTGTTTTCTCATCAGATTATACCTTTTCCCTTGCTCCTTGTCTTCCTGTAGCTCGGTATAGTCTGCTTTTCAAAACAGAGTTTTGTGATCACCCAGTGCACTGTGATGCCTTTCCTCTGGACTCTCCACTGCCTTTTCACCCTCCTTTCTTCTAGTGGATTATGGGAATCCTTACCACTTTCCATTTCCAAGCCACTGGGGCTGTTGACCATGGAAGCACCTTCCTGAATGGGTTCCACACAAAGATGGCTATAACCATTCAGTGCAGAGTAGCGTGGTGGGGTTCTGCAGGTGTAGATGACATACTGTCATCCTCTTTGAGATGTATAATTACGAAGGAGTGATACGTCAAAATGCAGTTTACCCCTTCAATTGGGAGCCCTCATCCTACTCCCATGTAGATGTCGGTACTGCATGGCTGGGTTTGGATTTAGAGTAGAATCTATCAACATAACTCCCCACATGTTTCAGGTGTCTATCTTCCTCCCTTGATTTCCTCCATCTGTATTGTGAGTCACAGAAGTGGTACATGTGATGGTTATGATTCTATCTTGGCTCTCCCTCATCCTATCTCAATAGGTGAGTGTTATTGCCTTTTGGACCATTCTGGTAAGTTTCACGATTGGGGGAGTTGATTGCATGTGATAGATATCCTTTCCATACCAGATGTTTGGTCCTTGGATTAATAGCTCATTGCTAATACTTGTGTCATACCTGGGAGACAGCATGATTCTAAATCCCACAGGCTCTTGGGTTTGAGGTGAGGATGGTGTGATCCTCATCCTACCCTTGCATGGATGTCGGTTCCCAGTGGCATGAGTTTTGGATGTAGTTGACTTACTGAGTGCTGTCATCACACCCTAGCTGCTCTACACCTGAGGGAACATCCATTGTTTTACCCACTTTTATATTCATGGGATTGAGTTATATTTATTTTATATAGTTAGGTTCACAATCCTGACACAATTCTCTTGCACTTAGATGTGCTCCTCTCCTTTTCTGGCCTTATCCTTCTTCAAATAGGGGTAAAGGGTATACCTGGTTCAGAAGTAGTGAGGTTACCCTCGTCTGATCTGACTCTCTCATTTCCATGGGTATCCTTTGGATGCTTTTGGGGGGGTACTTCAATAATTCCCTTGCACCGGACCCTCCTCCTATTCAATGTGGGATTCTAGCTAATTTTGTGAAAGGAAGTAAGTATGTATCAGAAGTTATAATTCTCCTATACTGAAAATATATTTCCGATAGGTACTTACCTCCTCCTACCCTTCCTCCTCACCTTCCTCTGGTGCTTAAGTCTTCTGCCAAACTTTGAAGAGATAGTTTGGTAGATGAGTATAGAGGGAGTCACATGAGCATGTTATGCTCTTATTGGTGGTGAAGTGACACATGATGATTTTCATGAGTGATACGTTGAAATATTACGATTCCAATAGGGGGAGCAGAAGGCTTGTGGCATGCGTAAAGAAAAGGTTTGCATATAGAGGGCAGCACTGAATGGGAATATCTAATTATGTGAGTAGAGGTAAGTGCCTATCAGAAATACATTTTCAGTATAGGAAAATTATAACTTTGTTGAGCTGGAGGATTATCCAGCAGCTCACAATACTCCTGGTCTAAAGTGACATTAAAAACCAAAAGAAATCTATAGATTAAGATGTTGGACATTAAAACTCCTGAAAAGATAATGAATGGGCTCACACGAGTTAAAGGCACTTAGTCTGCAACTACCATTAGCAACATCTACAATCCTAGCATTCCAAGCTAATGCACCAGCTGTGATCAAGAAAGCATCATCTGTTCCTATGAAACTCTTGAAGCTGAACTTCCCCACAGCACTGCCCACTAAATGAGCTAAAATACAGTTAAAATAAATACTGAGAAGAAAGCACTGGCATTTTACCATATGCCTCAATAAATGTAATGTATATTTACACTTCAAACAGAACCACTTCATGCTAATACAAAAGTGACCTTCCTGGTGCTTAAGTCTGTGAAAATGTCAAAGAGGGTCTAGAAAGTCCAATTACCAACATCATACAAACTACCATCAATGTCAAGGCCTCCACTTCAGTTGAGACTCCACCAACACTGCAAGAATCTCAGCTACAACTAGAGTTTCTGACAAACAATCATCCAAAATACCATTTCCAGATGATGCCTTTACTAGCAAATCCATGGTCACGAATAAATTAAGTTTTTCTGAAATGTACAAAGGCCTATTATATTTTTAAATACTACAACTTATATCTAGTACTTTAGGGATTTTCAGGAATTAAAAGACTGCATTTTAATATTATTCCAACCATCTGTATTTGTCAAATCCATTGTTGAGGATGCATTTTGCTCAATCCTGGGTGCTTCAGGCCAGCTGGGATACAACAAACACTGTAGTAGTCAGAACATAAGTTAATTCAGATGTTAATAGTGGATGTTTGTATGTATTCTGTTATAAATATACTTGCATTGAAAATACAGTAGTTTCTGGTGTCCTTTTGTTCCTGATATGGCATTTTATAATCAGTATCTATTTATTAAGTTAAACCTTTATTTATACATTGGAGTTATTTGCACATGATGATGTCATAGAGATGGTCATCTTGTATTCTCAAGGTTGTCTATTTATTTATTGATATGTTGTGTATGAAATCATTCTCTATATTTGTATACATGTGTATTTACATTGAAATAATCGAGTTAAAGATTGTTTTTATTTTTCTAGGTGTTATTTTCCAAAATGTTGGATATAAATATTGGGTGTTTTTTTACCTGTACATTTTACACACGAATAATTTGGAAGCAGATAGTGTGTGTGTGTGTTTTATTTTTATAACTCTTTAAGTAAAGAATTGTAATGCTATGCATGTCTATGATGTAGCTTGTTTTCTTGAATTTTATGCTTATGTTTGGTTTTTCAGTAGTTTGGTATTTGATTTAGCTGTTATATATATTTTATTTTATGCTTCTGTTAATGTGTATGTACTTGTTTTTTTCTTTGTTTTTTAGGACCTTGGAGGAAAGAGCGCAGAGACTTTTCTATACAAAAGGTAAAAAGTTGAGTGAACTAGATCCTGCTTTGTTCACTAAATCTAAACCAGGTAAAGCAGGCAAGAATAAAGACAGTGAAAAGCAAAAGGAAATTGCCATATTAGAAGCACAAGTGTATCGTTTAGTGGAAATTCTGTCAGTAAGTTGTTTGTTTATAGTTTCATTTAGGGCAATAAGAGATTCATTAATGTTCCTTCAAGTTGGAACTACAGAATGACTGCAGATTTCAGAAAGCATAGCATTATATACTAACAACAACTCCCATTCTTCTCAGGGTGAAGGTGCTACCCATATGACAGACAATCACTCTCACTTTGAAGTAAGGTATGCTATATCCATGGGGCAAAAAATAACATTGTTACTTTCCATACAAGATGCACTAAGGTACAGCAGTCTTTCCTACTAAAGAGCATTTTAACTTTTTCACTGACCTAGTTACATGAACAAGTAGAGTAAAATGAACCTAGTGGCACCATTGACTGGCTTTCTGTGTTAAGACCAGAATACTTATTATGCATAGAAAATTCAGGTACAGTGAAATCTTTTTCATTTGAGTGCTTTTTGTATTGAAGTAGCTCTTTCAGTTTTAAAAGATATCCATGTCAAACCAGTCACTTTGAATACAGTGGACACTGTTTATTATTATTATTATATATATATTGTCAATCATTGCTTAATCAAAGTGGCATATTATGTCATCATGTTGTTCAATTCATTGACTTACTTATAGAATACATAGTACAGATTGCTTTCTTGTATCAACAAATATTACATTTTAATATCTGTATTTGGTTTGAACACATTGACTTGACTATATCATAAATTAGCCTAATGACGTTTATATGTACATCTGCAAAATTGTTGTAAATTGATATTTACTATGAGCATGCGTATTTTGTGGTCAGTAATTATCACCTCATTTCCTGATCTGGTGGATCACTACTTGACTTTTTGTGAGTCATGTACATATAACCAAATTAACTATCCATAAGAACTGCATGTGTGTTATAAGAGATAGGTGTATGTTTTTGGAATGCAGATTATTGATTAAGTTTCCAATTGTGAAAAGATAGGTATGTAACAAACAATCCAGAGTGCAAATAATCTAAAATGTCAATTTCCAAATTGATGATGGTTCACCGTGTATGTTAACTAAGATTGTGGGAAATTCTTAGTATGCCACCTGGAACATAAAAAATTTTTAAAAACCAATTAAAACAGCTTATGTATTGGTCCAGAAATTTGTGTGATTTACCTTCACCCTTGCAAAACTACTTGCAGTACATACAAATAAGAGGAAACACAATTTTACAATAAAACAAAAAGAACATAAGCAAGAATTACAACAGTTCATAAACATGCAAATTCTTCTTTAATCATTAGGCAAAACAAACTCATTAAATCTCTCACTATGGGTGTAGATCAAAGTGCTCATGTCATGAATTTTTAGTAAATTACATTATTACTTTATTATCATTGTATATAAATAAATTTGGTATCAAAATGCAGATATTTAATCTAATTTTAATGTTATATGCATTTTATGCTCTTAATTTTATAAGGAAATATTTAAATAGATCCTCAAGTTCCTGTGATATGAGAATTATGACATTTGTTCTCTAGGTCTTCCATCTTCTCTAATTTATTTACCATACTTCACAGAAGTATGGAATTTAATGTAAAGTACTTACTACAATATGGATATTACTCAGACAATACATATTTTTTATAGCCTTTGATCTCATTTGTTTATAGAGCCATAAACTAGAAAATCAGACCATATCCTCTTTTCCCAAATTCCCTATAGTTCTCTCTGATGTTTTATACTGTATTATTTATAACCAGTAGAAAGACAGTTTTAACCTATCAAATGACATATTGTACTATATCATCTAGTTTTTGTATGGAGAATTGTCTATTTCACTTCTAGTTTAAACTTTATTCCCATAGGAAACACATCAACGAGCTTATCTGAATTTTTAATGGTTCTTATTGCATAGTTAGAAAGCCAGAAAAATTATGATAGTTGTAGGACATTCTTTGCATTTTTCATGTTAGTATTCTATATTCTTAAGTGCATTATTTAATTCAATAAAATTATGTAGTAGTACCATTAGTATAAAAAAAAACAGGCTTGAGTTTCATAATCAGTCAAAAACAAAAAAGAAAACCCAGGTAGGTATTATGTTTTTTGTTTTTCACATGTATTCTTTATTTATTATCAATAAAAGTAACTAAAATGTAAAAATTATATCCTTTTTTAGTTAGATTAGGCAAGATAAAGAAAAAATAATGATAGTGAACATTCTTCACAAGGTATATGAGCTACACATTTGCCGAGTGATGTTCAAGAAAAAAATTATCCTAGGTATATGTTGCATCTCAGAAGGAATTGATACAAGAATACATGGTTTCAATATTATCCAAAGTAGAAATAAGATATATATATATATATATATATATATATAACCTTTCAAATATGAATCTTAAAACAAAAAAATAGATAATTAACTAAAATATAAAAGTAAAATCCAAATGCAATTTAACTGTCTATCAAACTAATATGTGTAATGTGAGAAACAACCAAAAATATAGGAAATGACCAAGGGGTATGAAAAGGTAGAAGAGTAGACCAGAATACTTTGATTTATGGCTTAGGAGATGATAACCCATGACAGTGACCATACCCAACTATACTAGAATATCTTCAAGAGTAATATCAGCATTTGGCAAAACGTTTCTCTATAATTTCTGTATGTAGATGTACATTTTTGTTGTGTCCAAACATTTGTTTCAGTTACAGTTAGATTGACTAACTATAAAAGGGTTAAAAATAGTCTAAAGGATTTATGCACTTACTCCTCTTTCAAAGTGCGGAAGATGTATTGATTTTTCACTTGTCTGGGCTCCAGTGTTCCATTTCTTTTTGCAAGCAAGATATACTTCATGTACATCACTGCCTGTAGCCTTACTCTGTTTGTTGATGCTATTGAATTGGAAGGCCCAGCAACTTTTAGATCCTTAATCCTATGACTACCAGGTCCTTAAATTATAAGGACCTAACATTCGCTATTGTTACATTTTATTCCAAAAATAAAACTAGCAGATGAAATTGTTTGAAATTTGACAAGAACGTTCTTAAAAGTATGTAGTTTTAGAAAAAATAGTTAATTGATATGTTAATGTAGTTATTTGCACTTGCACTCTTAATAGTTCACATGCTAGGTGATTTTTATTTTGAGTATAAAAATATTATTTATAATCTTGCAGTTTTCACATTTCATTTGCATAATCTTTAGAACCTTCTAAATGAATATCAAAAGTTTTTAAGGTAAATGTTTATATTTTCTGTACAGCATAACTAACTAGCTATTATCATCAATGTACAGTGCAATGAAATGTTTCAACTTAAGAAATGGAAATATTTACTTACCTTCATAGAATAGTCTTGCAATATATTCTTTGGGTTAGATGCATAATTTAATGTCTTTACCTTTTCATGTATAGTTTATTTTTATTGTTTTATTTTCCTTTCCAATTTTTGTCTTATTATTTTATGCCAAAATGTCACCTGGTGCCTGCAGGCCATTATTACATACTGTTCATGAGAGATACATTAGTTGCAGGCAAAATGTTTTGCACACATCCTTTGTTTAGAAGTCTTGATGAGATAGGAGACGAATAAGTAAACTTATAAAAATCATTAAACCTTTCAAATATGAATTTTAAAACACAAATAATTAAAAATTAACTAAAAATATAAGTAAAATGTAAATGCAATTTAAGCAAATTAATACATATAAAGTGAGAAACAAGTGTTAGGGACACTTAAAATTCACAACAGACATAAATTGAAATTTGCTTGTCATTTGAAAAAATAATCTAATACTTGTGTCCTTTAGCCTGGAGAGACTAACCGTGAAATCTGCTCTTTCTGTTTGTTATAAGCTTCCAATTCAAGTATGCATAAGACTGTTGCTTAGCATCAGATTACTTTGAAATGTGAGCCTGATGTCTAGGAGTTGGGGGGAGGATAACAGCCTTTCTTAAGAATTCTAGTTGCAGAAATATGAAACTACTGTATGAAATTTGACCTTGTACATGTAGAACTTTCTAGACTATCGTAGAGGTACTGAGAGTGAGATGTAAAGACACATAAGCAATCAAACCTAAGGTTTTTCAATGATATTCACATCACTTGACAAGACAACTGAAGATTTAATTGTTTGTTTCAGAGGTTTCTTTTAAAATAAAGTAATAGTAATTTGTATAATATAAACTTTGAATTATAATGCATTTGATAATGCTTATTTCATTAAAATACATTGAAAGTAAATTGGTTTAATTAAATTTTCGTTGTAACTCAGCAACACTTTGTGATATGCACAGAAGAGTTTTAAAAAGTGTACCAATTGCTATAGGGTTAAGAAGATCCTAAATATGACAGTCCAAATCCTCATTCAGTAAAAGACTTCATATATATACTAGATCTTTTTTTCTTGTTCAAATTAGAATAATGTGTGCAGTTATTTGGTATTCTAAAGCTGAGGCATCTATGGTATCGGTTCCAGAATAACCCAACAACTTCATGCTTCTCTTCATCAGAAGAAGAGGCATCCAAAAATAATTGCACTTCATCATGTGTAGTGTTTCCCTGCTGTTACTTAGATTTTGAAAATATTGTAAGTAAACAATATATATATATATACACACACACACACACACACACACACACACACACACACACACACACACACACTACGTACGTACTACTACTACTATTAGTACTAATATATGACTAACTAACTTACGTTACGTAACGTAAACTAAATTAATAACTAAACGTAAAGTAAACTAACTACTAAGTAAAGGTAACGTAATAACTA
>NW_013668220.1:137067-147447 GCF_000517525.1 Limulus polyphemus
TAGTCGTCGTTCTTAGTATTAGTTAATAATATAGTAATAATATATATATATATATATATATATATATATATATATATATACTACACACACACACACACACACACACACACACACACACACACACACACATCACCTGGTACTACACTACATTTGGACATAATTGCAAACACTTTTGACTGGAAACAATTATACTAAGAGTAAAATCCATATAAGGGAAACTTGAATACTACTTTCAGTTTTTATCATATTAGAACCAAACTATAGAAATATGTATACTGCATTCGATATGTATTACAGTGTAAAAAATTATACACACATAAACCAAATGTTAATATCTTTGATTTTATGCATAAGAAAATACTATAAATAGCTTACCTTATCATACTTCATCCTATGAAACCTAGTGCCATTTTAAAATTCAAGTCCTATTAGACCCAGCTACTCACATCACACGTGGGTAATGTCGCTCTCGACATATTTAATTCCAAAAATAAAACTAACAGATGAAAGTGTTTGAAATTTGATAAGAATTTTCCTAAAAGTATGTAGTTTCAGAAAAATAAAGTATTGAATTTAAATTTTTTCTACTATTTCTAATAAAAGAATCATTATTTAATGTGGTTATTTGTACTCAGACTCTGAATAGTTAACCTACAAGGTGATTTTCATTTTGAGTATAAAAATACTATTATTTTACAGTTTTCCCATTTCATTTGCATAATCTCTAGAACCTCCTAAATGAATATCAAAAGTTTTTAAGGTAAATTTTTATATTTTATTTTCCATTTTCTTTACCATATTACTAACTAGATATTATCATGAATGTACAGTGCATTGAAATGTTTATAATTAAGAATTTTAAACATATATACATACCTTTTATCTCTATGTTGGATAATCTTAAAATATCTTCTTTGGATCATGTGTAATTTCACATTTTTACCTTTTACTTATAGGTTATTTTTAAAGTTTTATTTTTCATTCCAATTCATTGTCTTTTATTATATATGTTGAAACACCAACTGGTGTCTGTGGGATATTATAACATTATGATCAGCAAACACACATTAACTGCAGACAAAACGGCTTGTACACAGCTACTTTTATAAGCACTCATGAGCAAGGAGATGATAGGTAAACTTAAAAATCATAACCTTTCAATTATAAGTTTTTAAACACAAATAATAAATAATCAACTAAGATATAAAAGTAAAACCTAAATTCAATTTAAATATCTGTCAAACCAATATGTACAAGGCGAGATACAATAGCCAAGTGGTAGCAGCACTGATCTCCACAATGGAACTAAAGCAGCAGTTAGCTTATAATTTGAAGAATAATCTATTTCTTACTTTCCATTTAGCCTGGAAAGATTAACTGAGAAATCTGCTCTTTCTATTGTTTATAAGTAAAGTATCCATTCAAGTCTACAAAAGATTGTTGCTTAGCAACAGATTACTTTGGAATGTGAGCATGATGTTTACCAGGGGTGGGGGTATAACCATTTTCTCAGAATTCTAGCCATTCAAATATGAAACTAATGTTTAGAATTCGAACTTGTAGATGTAGAAGCTCATCTGGACTGTCACAGAGAGTAAAGCTGTAAAGAAACATAAACAACCAAACATACGATATTTCAAAAGCACACAGTCATGTGACAAGAAAACTGAAGATTTAATTGTTTATTTCAGAGGTTTCTGTTGAAATAAAGGAATAATAACTTGGATAATATAAGATTTTGAATTGTAACATACTTAATAATAATAATTTCATTAATATACGTGGATTGTAAAGTGGTTTAATTAAATTTTGAATGTAATTCAGTAACACTTTGTGACATGCACAGAAAGGAATTTAACGATGTGCAGGGGGTTGTTGGATTCTGTGCACAATGTGAGTAGTTGGGTCTCAAATGGCTAAAATGTTTTAAAGGCTACTACAATTGTGGTAGACATTTGGGTTGAAGTAGGGGTGTTCAGAAACTTGGTGACAAAATAAGGATGTTTTATGGTATTTGAAATATCTTATAGATTGAAATACTAGATTTTGTATTGGTTCTCAGCAGCCAATAATTTTTTTTCTAAACAGTCATGTCAGTTCTCAAATCTTGAATATCTTTTTTTACATTATTGGAGAGTTGTAATTTGCATTATTCCTACAACCCCTCTTTGCTTCAAACAATGTCAGCAGTTGTTTACAGAGAACATATTGCTTAGTTCTATTTCCTTCAAACAATGTAATCTCTACAGATATTTACAAATACATGTTGTTAAAGATATTAGTGCTTGTGGTGCTGTTTCGTTAAAAGTGGGCTGTTAAACTGTATGGAAAGGTATACAAGCAGTTCCTCTTTCTCATAAAATTGAACAAACTATTTTTTTATTCCACACTTTGCCTTAGAATGTTTCAAAAACTCTTCTAATCAGCAACATCATATTGAAACATCTTGTAAAGAACATTTAGGAAGTTTGCAGTACTTTATTTTATTGTTCAGTCATGTATTTCTCTTTGCTCTTGAATGAACCTAACATCACATACTTAGTTTGCTTCAGGTGGTGTGACACTCAGTATTACTTTAAGTCAGGTTGTTCTTCTATCAGTCAGTGCTTTTACTGCTCATTGGTCTTTTGTGCTATTATTGGGTAAAGGTAAATAACTAGTGAATATCAAAAAACTTTGAACTCATTAGATATATAAAATGTAACTTTCTGATCAAAATATTTCCCAGTAATTACCCTCATTGTATGTAAGAGAATGTTTGAACAGATGAGAAAATTAGTATGTTCTTACTAGAACAAACACAGATAAAATAATTATAGTTTTATTTAAAAAAAAAATAACTCTTGGATGTATTTTAGGGACACAATAAACAGAAACAAAAGGAAGTATTTTTCTAATATTTAAAACATACATTTTTGAAAATTCATATTCTAAGATATACAGACACTGAATGAAATTATATAATAAGTATGTATGAAACTTCATTCAGTTAGGTAAAGCATGGGTTAGTGAGGCCATTAAGGGTGTTGTTGAGATATATCCACAGGAAAACATCAAGAGTGCTGAATGGGTCCAGGCAGATGGCATTTTGTTAACCCTTCAAGCATGGGTGTGTTAAATTTGAATTGCCCATTTTAGATTCTTTCCACCTTTATATTATTTTGTAAATTTCTAAGCAATTACACACTTATACACTAGGTTTCCCTAATTAGACTAAAATGTAAATTTATTGCCTCTTAAGCTTTTTGCTTTATAGAAATATAAACCAGAAAGTCAAACCCACTTGCCACATCTCTCATTGTAAATGTTTTTCAAAAATTTCGTTAGTTCTCAATGACATTTTCTGTTCGATTATTTATAGCCAATTGAAAAAAAAACAAATTTTTGTTTTAAGAAATCTAGCTCATTTAGGTGTCAGATAAGGACATATTTAGCCTCAGTTTCATTGTTTTCCTTTAAATGCTTGGCTTGATCACCCAAGAAAAGTTTTTAACCTATTTATAGCTTAGCTAGAAAGTCAGCAAAGTTAGAGTAGGATTAGGATATTCTACTTTCTGTGCATAATAATTGATATAATTTTTTTCGAGCATACCTACTAAATTGAAAGTGTGTACCAAATTTCATTCAGTTAGGATAAGCCTGGGTCATTGAGGTCAGCTAAGTTATAGTAGGTTATGGATATTCTTCGTTTTGTGCATATTAATGTTTTGTATTTTAAAATTGTATATTTGAAATAAAAATAAATTTTTATCTGTCAAAGTAAAAACATTACTAAATTTCTTGTTTTTTTATGTATCAAATATCCTATGGCCATCTTGTAGTGGAACTTGTCAATGCCTTGGAAAGTAAGGGTCACAATGCCCTTTCAGTCCTATTAATCTTTTGGTCAATAAACTGTTCAAACAGTGATGATTGAGCAGCTATCATTCCTTCTGAATTTTTAAAGCTTGTGAGATATTTCAGTGCTACATTTATTGGATTTATTTATTAATCCATCTAAAGGATTAAATTTTGCTATTTCGGTAGTGTTGGTATTGTTTGACAGAGATGATAGTTATAACCAGTTCTTTCTGTATTGTGGAAGAGTAGTATTCAGGAGCCATAAGTATACACCTCGTGTACAATGTTACACATTTGTATCTATTTCGCAATTATGATAACAGTGTTCTCCACCATCAGTGGCATTGGTATCCAGAAAAAGCTCACAGTCTTACTGTACATTTTCCAGCATGTGAGAGCAGATAAAAGTGCAGTAGTCTTGCAAAAATTTATGAGGAAGTGTCAATAATGTGATGAAAATCAAGGGAACTGTAGGATTCACAGGTTCATCTCACCCCACAAGGTGACAGAAATTCCACTTGAATGTGCATAAGTGATCATTTCTATAATTTCAGCATTAAACTCTCTATTCCCATCTCCTGCAGTACCATAAACAGGTTCATGGCAGCAGTTTCTAATATGTGACCAAACACCAGGACATTATCAACATAGAGCAGGCGTCATTTCTACTGCAGCCTTTTAATTGTAAACTCCAGTAGTCTCTTGAAAATGGCTGGAACATTGCACACACTAAAGGGCATGATGCAGAACTTATATAAACCACCTTGAGTGCTGAAAATAGTTTTAGGTTTGCTCTTGTCATCAAATTTGACTTACAGTATCTAGAGGCCAAGTCCGAAGTGTGGAGTTACTTGGCACCTTTCAGTGGGTCCACAAATTTATCTGTCAGTGGTGGTCGGAAGAAGTCAGTACAATAGTCTTAAACATATGTTGTATTTTGGAGCTGGCTACATCACACATGCTCTTTCAAAGCCTGTGTGGTGGTGATGATTTAATATTATGATGAATGATTTTGGTTCAACCTAGTCAGTCATTTGGTCCCACAGATATATCAACCAATTTAACCAACAGGTCACTGAACATTCAGTGCTATGTTGAATTAAGAATGTTTATGCAATCCTCAGAAGAGATCTAGGATTCATCAGCAACCAAGTACTGTCTTATGGATGTTATATGACAAAAGCAACATTAGTGTTAATAGTAGTTTCAATTACCTCCACTTTGCCTGCCATTCTGATGGGCATTCCAGACAGAAGCTAAGTTGCTGACTACCCGTAATTACAGAACAGCACTCATATTTCATCTGTCTTTCAACAAATCATTGTTCAAGGTAATGTTTCCTGCTTTCTGGACAGGAAACTATGTATTTCTTGTGGTGGCTTGATTGGTGTATTATGATTTAGTTCATTTTAAACCATGGAACATCACTTGTGTACATAGAGGCACTGATTCCATCCATAATGTACACTTGTGTGGTTCACTGTTCCTGACTGTTCTGGCTGGCTTCATATTATGTTCCCATATAAGTATAGCTCACTTGTTGGATAATTTCCACAGTATGTCCATCTTGGATGCAAAAACCTAGGTCAGCAGTGACTACCTTTGTTTTGTGATTGACATTGCCTAGAAATAGTCAGATACATGCCTTCGCATTCACAACTAGTCTGTATCATTTGCCAGAAGGGCACCTGTGTTAATTAGCCATAGCAGTAGCTTCACTTGGAGTGCTTGGTAGATTAGATCAATCAGTGTCTTGATAGTTCCTATATCAATCTGGAACTCCATCTCTTGTATTTTATGGCCCTGTACCAAGCACCACTCAGCCTTGAAAGAGCTGAGCTGCCTAAAACATTTTTTGATGCAGGCTATCTGCTGCATTTTCCTGAGTTGATGAACAATCCTGACTTTAATTGTTTTTCTTTTCTGGAGAAGAAGTAGCAACAAATACAGCTAGCTTTGCTGTATAGTGAGCCTAGACTGGATACTTTATCTATCCTGCTGCATGGCAAGGTTCACTCTCAAGTGACCCTGCTGCCCACACCCAAAACTCATACTTTGTTCCTCCCTTCTAGAACAACATCCATGCTACAAACATCATAGCACTATGAGGGAAACCCTGCTCATTCACTGGGAACCAATATAGTTGTGTTGTAGTGATGGGATATGTTGGTGGCTGATTTACCCCTATCAAAGCATAAGTTTGATGTGGGGTACTCACTTTAGAAGGATGATCTGTTCAAGGTACACCCACTGCAGCTTGTATCTGTGACCTTTTTCCTATTTTCAAATCTCGCAACATCATTCTCACAGAAATTGCCTGTGTTAGAGTAAGAATGTTTCTCACACTTGGTTGGTGCCTCATTATCTCACTAGATAGTCTCTCAGTGAACCTTTCAACTAGAATGTCTTTATGATCTTCTTAAACAATTACAGGGCATGCTTTCTTATGCACCTGGTACAAGTCATTGATCTTGTCACCAGAGTTGTCAGAGAAACCTTTTTTTTTAAGCCTTTAACTTGGGCAAATGGACACCTCAGTTCTTCACTGGGTTGAAATATCATTTCAGATTTTCTTGAACTGTATTTTCAGTCCTGTAGCTGTGCCTCAATTGTGTTCAGCAGTATCAAGAACCAGTTATCCAAGATAATGGTCAGGAATTGAATTGCCAATTCCCAAGTCCAGCTATTCCAGTCAGTGACCTGCCTGAACTGTATCAAGAAATTGTCAAAGTTCTCTCTTGCTGTACCTTTAAGCTTTGAGGTGTGATCAGATTTTCCTCCATCATAGTTGCTTATATGTTTTGACAGCAGCTTGTCACCCATGGACTCAGCCAACATCAGGCTGAGATATCCTGAATGTTGGTATGGTGTAGTGAAGTGGGCTGGTGCAGGAGCCATTACATTTAGATGACTCCAACTTGTGAGGTGCAGAATGACAAGGTAATGAAGGTGGTAGATGATCCATTGATGCTGCATTACCCAATGCTTTTCCATGACCAATAGTCGCTATTGCAGTAAACTTCTCATCAATAAAAGGCTGACCACTACCTTTCATATTACCACAAATGGCACCTCCAGTTACAGTTGTTCAATTTGTTCCATTCAGCTTCAACTTTGCCAGATTGCACACCACCCTAGTTATCCTTGGGCATCCAATCCTCCTGTGTACCGAAGTTAAACCTTGGTGAAAGAACCTAATTGGCTATTCTGGATGCGTCTGATTGTGTTAGTTCTCATCCTGGGTCTACAGTTGCAGAGAGAGAGATGCTATGCACATCTGTACCAAGTTCAGAATAGCATAGGTAAATATAGTCATCCAAAAAAAACAGATTTTCTATAAAAACAAATTCTGTAGTCATGGCATCAAATTTTTCTCCTTCCTTCTTAATATGTAATATTCTCATATTCACTGGTTTTCACTTAAAAGTATTCAGGTAGGAACCACAGAAAAACTGGAGTCTTGCCAGTAAATGTATTGCAGAGCAGAAATCTTGCTTTGACTAAAACTGTCATAAAAGAAGAGAGTGAACACTATTTTGCACAAAGTAAAAGATGAGTGTAAGTGTGGTGTCTTTATTGGAGAAAGTTGTGGTGGTAAGTTTAAGTTAAAGCTATGCAAAAGTTCAGAGTTATCAAAACATATTCTCTAATCAAAAGTGTCTTTAGTTTCAAAAGTAAAGCTCTTGAAGCTTTGTTCAAGTTCTAGATTGAGGAAACATGGCATTAATTACTAACAACAACAATGCCATTCTTCTCAAGAATAGGCTTCTATGTTATTTTTTCTTCACTGAAATTAACAAATCAATAAATAATCAGTTAATCCACTGAATAAGGATGGCTAATTAATTGTGACAATGTATCACATGTTATCCAAACATCTAGAGTATTTCAGGTTATTAGTGGTGAGAAATATACATAAAAACTAAACAATAGTGACTTCTTTAATCATTCTAAAAAATATTTATATAGTTGTTATTTCCGGCTTTTCAGGAACAACGACAAGCCACTAAGGAAAATGTTCAGCGTAAGCAAGCAAGGACCTTTGGGGAACGAGAAGAATCTGATGATGAGGCCTCTGAGTCTGAGTCAGAAGAAGAAGATGACAATGATGTTATTTACAATCCAAAAAATCTTCCCTTAGGGTGGGATGGAAAGGTACAGAAATAATTTTTTAACAACATAACTATTACTTTAGATAAATAGGTAAAAAAAGAAGAAATTGATTACTTGAATGTTCTATGAATTGAAGGGATGATCTCATTATAATTACTTTTATAACCAGCAATTTTAACAAGACAAAAACTATGATTAACTCTTTCGCATAAGGTAGGTCAAAGTGCACATGTCACAATCTATTACAGTTACGTTTAAAATTTAATCAAACAAAATGTAGTTAATAAATCAAGTTTTAATATAACATAAATTTTAAGTTCTTTTTAAAGGAAATATTTTTAAAAATCCTCAATCTCTCCCACCTTTCACATCCTCTCTTTCACAAATTCCCAATAGTTCTCTGACATTTTATACTATTAAATGATGTATTATATTTTCTTGTTACTTGTACAGGGCATTGTTTATTTCATGGCTCACTTTCAAATATTTTCTTGCAGGAATCACATCAAGGAGCTCACTTTTAAAGGCTCTTATAGTATAGTTAGAAAGCCAGAAAAATTATGATACTTATCAGTACGGTGTTTGCTTTTTGTGTGTTATTATTCCAAGTTCTTAGGTGCATTATATTGAATTAAATAAAAACTATTTAGTGTAGTTGCACCATTATTATAAAAAGTAGGCTTAAGTTTCATTGACAGTTAACAGCCAAAAAAAAAGGTAAGTAAAAAGCCAAGGTAAGTATTATGTTTCTTGTTTTTCATGTGTATTCTATATTTAATGTAAAATTAGAAACTTGTTAGGTAAGGTAATGAGAAAAAATAAATAAAAAATCATCACAAGGTGTGCTTGTGAGTAGTTCATGAGTTTTGTAAGTTAATACAGTAATGTGAGCTGCAACGCCCCCCCCCCTCTTCCAGTGACACAGTGATATGTTTGTGGACTTACAATGCTAGAAACTGTGGTGGGCAGAGTACAGAAAGCCTATTGTGTAACTCTGTGCTTAACTATAAATAAACAGTGTGAGCTGCACATTTGCTGGGTGATTTACAACTTGTGTTGGGGGATTATTAGTTAGGCATGGTTCAAAAATCAGTATGATTAAGTTTAAATAGGTGTACACTATTATGGGCTTTAAGCTGTTTAGGATAAACAGTTGTGGTTTCATATTACAATTTTCAGTTATCCTATAAAGAAAAAGAGTAATTTAGATTTATTTCCTAATTTTATATGGTGGTTATGAGGTCAAACAAATTGACTGACCCTGTATAGAGTCATGATAGAGAAAATAACAGATAAATGCTTAAAATTTATTGAAAAAACATTTGATATATTTATAAGGTTTTAGAGATTATGCAAATGAAATTTGATAATTTCCAAATGAAGAAAAGTATTTTTAAATTGAAATCACTTTGCCCTCAAGACAGTCAACACTTTAACTTCATATATTCACAGACAAGGTTTTAGCAAAAATACTTAATAAAAAATTCTAGTTCTTTGTCTACAAAAGACTTGTAATGTTTACTAAGCTTGAAAAATTTCCTGAAGATACATAAAGCATGTTAAAAGTTATAGTAGGGGAATTCTGATGGTCATTTTGAGGTCACATGGTCGGTGTACACCACTGAGGTAGTAACAAAAGGCTAATTTAAACTTTAGTTCCTACTGTCTACTATACACCCTCAGTTGATTATATGATTTTGAATAAATAGTTGAATTAACATTTGAAGAAAGTTACTCAGAACAATCATGGGACTGGTTGGCTTAATCACAATTTTGTTTTCTGTTTTTGTTTTGCCAGTTTTGCCAAAATAAAATATGATTAACTAAATAAAATAGACAGTAGCTGGATAAGATACCTTCCTGGGCCTGGCCATCTATACTATAAGTAATGACTTAAAAATTTTGAAAGCAGGCATCTTGTTTACCACTACCATAGTTTCTTTCTAAGTATGATTATAAATAATTATAACTATTTAATGGTAATTAAAAGATTTGAAATGTTTGTTATTAACTCTTTTTATTTTTGTATCAATCACATTACTAGAAATAAAATTGTGCAATTTTCAGATGAAAAAAAGAATTTTTTAATCCTAACATGAAAATCACATTGTACTTGGAGCACTCATCACTCTGACTTCCTATATTTACAGACAAATATTTAGTAAAAATACTTCATTAAAAATTCAAATTTTTTATCAACAGTATACACTTTACTGACCTATGAACCGTGTTTAACTCATAATTTCACACTACAAATTGTAAATCACTCAACAAATGTGCAGCTCGCATTGCTGTATGAAATGTCTACTAAAAGCTGTGACCAAATGGGTATATGTATGTGCTGTGTATGTGAACTTTACAACTGAGATTGCTGTTAAAATCATAAATAATATTCAACGTTAAACTGGTACACAATTAAAAAAAATT
>NW_013668220.1:147819-154105 GCF_000517525.1 Limulus polyphemus
AAAAAAATTTTTTTTTAATTGTGTACCAGTTTAACGTTGAATATTATTTATGATTTTAACTTTATACACAAGTGCCAAAATACTATAATTGAGATTGCAGTTTTTGAAATTTTCTATCTATGATCATATTGTATTTTTGTTATATTTTTGTTAATATCCAGCATTATTGATCTTTGACTATGCCTGTCAACATGAAAATATTTTAATTTTGCAGCCCATTCCTTATTGGTTATACAAACTGCATGGTCTAAACATTAGTTACAGCTGTGAGATCTGTGGGAATTACACATATCGTGGACCAAAGGCTTTTCAGAGACATTTTGCTGTAAGTTCTCTAAAGTAGAAGTGTGGAATTACAAATTTCAGTTTTTGTATTATTTGAAAGTTTATTTTGAAGTATGTTACATAAAGTGAAATAAAATAAAATGTTTTTTTTTTAAATATATATTGTTTCTTACCCAGAAAAGCAAATTTAGCAATGTGTGTGTAAAATTTGGGGAAAAATATTTTGTTAACTGCAGCTGGTTTTTTATGATATTCCATCTGCAGTTAACATGATTTTTATTATGAAGTTTAGGCCTCATGGTTTCTAATGTTTCACCAGCTTCTGCCATTTAAATTATAACTTTTAAAAGTAGCAATTGCAGAGATAGGTTGGTTTTTAGAGTGATTTTGTTATTATGTTTAATAACATAACAGAGATGTATCTGAATTTTGTTTCATTTTCTTCCTCATTTTTGTTGTAAACCTTGAGTATAGCCATTTTAATTTTTAGGAATGGAGGCATGCACATGGTATGCGGTGTTTAGGAATTCCAAACACAGCTCACTTTGCTAATGTTACACAAATTGAAGATGCCCTAGGATGTAAGTATGAAATACCAAAAGTATGTTCAGTAGAATTAACTATGTTAATCCTTAACATCCCTGTCTGGCTTTGTTTGTGCTTTAAACAACTTTATCATCAATGTATGTAAATAAGCTTGATGTGAAAACATAGCTTATAATTCCAATTTGTGTATTATGTAAGTTTTAACTTCTTAATTTCAAAATGAAATATTTAAAAATTCTCAGTCTTTATTTTTATGTGTCACTTGATGCCTTTGAACTTGATTCCTTACTTTCAGAATTTTCTGTGTCAAAATATGTTGCTTCAGTTTTCACTCAATTAGGAACACAACACAAACTATATATAATTAAAAACAAGAATTTAGTATATGAACCTTGTCCTGTCTTCTTGATATGCCAAGGTATCAATAAAGCTGTTGAACCCATTAGAGAAACCTAGACTCTCTTTGACTTTCAAGATTATTTGCTATCCAACATTATCCTCTGCAAAGACTTATTTTTAATTTTAATACACATGGAATAACAGTCTGTCATAGCTTCTTTGTGTGTGAACATCTTATTCCTGCTCTGATTGTGGAGTTTTTTAAATCTATTTATAACCTACTTAGTAGTTTTGGGGACATTCTCATATAATAAATAGCATATTTTTTGTCCTTAAATGCGTATTTGGAAACTACATGAATTATTTTTTAACAATAAATTTATGAAGCTCATTGTGGTTTATAGAAAAGCATCTACCCAGATGCATTGAGTATTCAGTGAATACTACAAATTGTTGTTTTTCATATATTTTTAAACAAAAGCTGTGAGTTATTGGATTTTACATGTGGTAATGGGTTCAAAATATAGAAATAAAAAAAAATTAAAATTTGTGTTAAGATGGAGAAAATATGAGATAAAATAGGAAGTTTTACCAGAAACAATTTATGTTCATTAAGGATGTTTCTAGAGGTTATGCAAATGAAATATAGAAGATGAGAAGGATACTTTATGAAAATATGATTTTCTTTGAACAACAGAATTGTAATATTTCATGAAGATACATATTGTAAACTCAAAGTATAGTAAATCGTATTATTTATAGTGTCACCGTTATTGAATCAGTCAGTTTGATCGAGCCCATGAACAGAGGGTTAACTCTTTCAGCACGGGCTTGGTCCCTGGGACCAACCTCGTAACTTTGTAATTGTTATGGTTTTGTGCTATAACTTTTAAATTAGTAAGCGTATGTTAACAAAATTTGGCAGATTATCAGTAAAGATTACAATGCTTTCATACACAAAATATAATTTTTTTTTATCAAGTCTTAAGGTTTGTTAAGCAATGTTTTTTCTTGTGCCTTTTTTCTTTTTGCATGTTGCCTATCCAACATGCAAAGTAATTTTCATTTTAAGATTAAAAATACTTTTGTGCATCAGAAAATTTTCAAATTATACATGCAAAATCTTTATAATGTTCAGATAGTTATCAAACTAACGAATCTCTACAGGTTCACTACATTTGACCGATCTTGTAACCACTATAAAAAATTAGGAAATAAATATAGATTATGCATCTATCATTCTAGAATGACAAGAACTTGTAACATGAAAACATAAATGTTTAGACTAAATACCTTAAAAATCTCATATCATTATATATTTATTATTTTTATTATATTGACCTTTCATCCTTGCCTGGCTAACAAAACAGAAGCTACAATGACGCAGGACACATGCTCTCATGTTACTGTGTCAAATATTGTAAAACTGATCTTTAGTCTTTACAAAGTGATCTGTCTTGGCCGTGTTTTATTAGTCTAGTATTTTGTAAAATACAGTCACATTTCCATTATTATACATCAGATGTATATATAGATTATTACTATTTAGAAATTAGTTCTTAAACATATTTTTCTTAAAACATAGAATAGTAAATAAAGAAGTAAAGCAAAGAATTATCTGTTTTAGTTACGACCTTTGTACTTGGTTGCTGCTTGTCATAGGTTGCTGATCCTTTTAAAATTTCACAAATGGGATATATGAAACAAAATATTTTTTTTTTACATTTTATATATACATTTAAATAACCATATACTATATCGATACAATAGAATTCCACTATAATTTATCAAGCATAGTAATGAAGCTGTATTTGGGTCTAAAAAATTATGAAATTTCGAGCTCACTAAAGACTTACCGTATCGTTTGAAATCTTGTGTGAAAATAATAAAATTAACTCAATAATACATCAAAATGGCTGAGAAAACCAATAGGGGGACATTCTGTGCTATCGATTGGTTATTCATGTCATATATAGAAGTGTAAATTAGGGACATTTTTCAATAAATGGAAAGAGGTGAGCAGGGGGCCACTGTGTTTGATTCAGTACATGAGCGATATCTTAGCAACTAGAAAAGATCAGACATTTTTATTTTATATTCTATCGTGTCAATATCGGTAGTTTGATTTCATAATTCGTACGAAACTTTAGATTTTGTATTTTGACATCACAAACATCTAATTTGAACCAGTGCTGTATTGAACTTACCGCATGACACACAAAAATCAATGTTTAGCTGTGTTTTTTAATATTTACTTTTAAATTAAGTAACATATAATACTAAAATTTGAATTATAATTTACGATTTGATACTAAACTTATTGATATAAATGAATAAAGTAGTAGTTCAACAAATGCAATGACATGGCCTTTGACATGTGACCTATCACAATAGGGTTAACAGAAAAAGATAACCAGATTCTCCAACCTTCCTATCTCTGCATATCACAACATGATAGATATTCTGCTGGAGAACTTGCTTAACAAGCTGTTCACAAAATGACCCAGGTGCAAGGATGGGCACGAGTTCAGAACTTGTGTGTGTAAACATTAGGACATACACCCTATGAGCAAAATTAGTGTAGTTTAAGGTTAAGTGCATCTTATTCATCTAGAACTTGTAACTCAGTACAGAAACATGGCATTAAAATAATTAAAACCATTTTTTATAAATAAAGATATATTTACATTTTGAAATGTATAGAAGTTTAGTTGTATTTACTTACAATATGTTGTCAGTGATAACTTTGCCCTTTTAACCCAGCATAAAAGTTAAAGATAATTACAATAACAATGACTATCTCATAACCACAGCACAGAATATGATTAATTAAATTAATTACATATTTGTGACTCTTGTTGTTCATAAAAAGTATTTTCTTCCATATTGTTATTTTTTTTATGACCAAATATACAAATGACAGTAGAAGATACATTTTAGTGTTAAAAGTGATTAGAGATTGTGATCTGTACTGGTTTGTTTAAAAACTTGTATATTTACTTGTTTAATCTTACAGTATGGCAGAAGCTTAAAGAACAAAAGCAGAAAGAACGTTTCCAAGGGAATGTTGAGGTTTGTGTTTAGTTTCCAGAAAAGTTGAATATAGTTTCAGATATCTTTATATTTATGTAAATATGTTTACTACAAACTAATTAAGAGGTTTATAACACTAGAGGTAAAAGTAAAATCTTATAATTGTTTTGTGCACTCTGAAGTAAATATTTGATTATTCAGAATACTACATATAATTTTTTCTAAACCAGAAAGCTGCACATAGGTATCTTTAGAATTACACTTAATTATTGTCATAAACAAAAGACATGGTTAGTTTCTTATTATTGAGAACTACATATAGAATATAGTTCTTTATGCTCTTTTATCAGAAAGTGTGTCTGAGAATCAATGTTTGCCCACATTTGTAGTTGTTATATGTATTTATTTACTTGTATTTGTAGTTGTTATACTTAACCAACAGTTAGAGATATCTAACTTTGATTCTTAATGTAGGAGGAATATGAAGATAATCAGGGAAATGTTGTCAACAAGAAGACATTTGAAGATCTTAAAAGACAAGGATTGTTGTAAACTTGTATAATTCTGTGTCTGCTTACAGTAAATGATATTAAAGAATGTTTCATGCCCTTGGTAAATGTTTAATTTCATTCATCTGTCTTGAAATTTTTGTTTTTGAGTAATGTGCACTTCAAATATCACAGTTTATAATAAATTTTTAGCTATTTAGTGAATTACTAAGGTATTGGACTTTTTATCTCTGTTCTCCAATTAAGAGTTGATATTATGTAATATGTTACATTTTTTTTCATTGTTTTAGTCCATACATTTGGTCTGTATAGGGATAGCCTTATTGTAATCAGTTTCCTATATATCCCACATCTAAACAAATATCCTGCCTGACTGCCTTTGTCTCGTTTTTTTTATCACATTGGAAGTGTTATCTAAACATTTTGTTCTTCCTATAGTAGGAAATAATAGTAAGCAGTGAACCCATTAAGTATTTCTATATCAAGAAGTCAGTACAAACAGTGCTATCAGAAAATATCCATTTATGAAAAAACAGTGTTACTGTCAATATTTTTTCTGGTTAAAATACCACCCTCCCTGAGTGACTTCAGGTAGTGCTGGTGTATAATGAGAGATTCAATCAGGAAATATTCAGAATTTTTTTTTTAATCTAATTGGGTTTGTGCAAAGAAATAGACTTGGACACAAATATAAATGTACAGTGAAAGCTATTTTCTACCCAACACAAGTGTATGTGTATTAGCACAAGAGATGTATATGTACATAAGCAAAAACATCTTAAAGATATTGAGGATCACACTAATAACAGTCTGGGTGGAGGGGGCTTGAAGCCCTATGACTTATTAAACTAGTGAAACCTTCCCATAAAATCACTTCCTTCCCTGGCATTCATGACATTCATATCAGCGAGTTTTCTTGTGCCTCAGTACTTTGGTTTTGGTGTCTTGTAAAGCATTGTAGAATAAGAATTTTACTTCCTATTGATTTGTTGGGCATAGCATTGACTGATGCTCATTTTTACAAATCTAGTTTGCTGTAAATATTCTTCTTTTGTGACTCAGTACTTTCTTTTTGGTGTCTTTTAAAGCATTGTTTAGTTCTTATGTGACTTGTTCAAACTTGACAAAATACCTCTTTCTACTTGATACCCAAACAAACTTGTTCAAGGAAATTTTACCTAAGATATATAAACTTAATAATCAAGGCCATCTCTTCATTTTAACTATATGACAACCAAAAGGTTATCAGCAAATATTGACCACTACACAAAAGACATTCAGCAAATTTTCCATTTTATGCCAAAAGCACAACACATTTTACCAACATTATTAAGGAAATTAACAATAAAGGACCACTGCTTCCTAGTGGTTTTTCTACAGCATGGACATTTTTTACCTTTACATTAATATTCTGCATAGTGATGATCTTGGAACTTTAAGAACTGTAATTAGTTTATCTTATCCATCTGTTATCAAAAATTTATTAACTTAGCCAAATTAATTGTGATCTTGAATAACTTTGAATTTGTGATATACAGGCATATCTTCTTAAATGGGTAATGAAGAAAAACTTT
>NW_013668220.1:155081-166056 GCF_000517525.1 Limulus polyphemus
TTTTCTTCATTACCCATTTAAGCCGTCTCCAGCCATTATTAATCTCAAAGTGGGTTCCTCGTCATCGAATAGGCATATCTTCTGTTTTCTAAATGCTTTAATGATTTTTGTTTTGTTTTTTATTTTTCAGTTATTTAGTTTGTATGCAGTTTTATCTTAAACACCTTGTCCAGAAACTCATTGAGATTGCCTTATTTTAGATGTTTTTTCTCCTTGTTTTCTATAGTAGATATCTATTCTGTCCAATTATCTATTCTATTGCAGTTACAGGTAGCATTTTGGGATTAGTGACTGTAATATCTTTTTTTTCCTGAAATGAAACTAACTGAATGTTAAAGTTGACCAGCTCTGTGAAAGAACAAAGGTCACAAGGTGAAGCTGTTGACTGGACAAAAAAATTACTTCACCAGTTGAATTCAGGTGAGCTTTCTTGGTTCAGTTATACCTGGAGTTCTTTCAGTGAAGACTTATTTTAAGGTTGTCATGTTTAGTTCAACAGAAGTTTATCCTAAGAGAAAGAAAGTTGTGGAGGTAATCACATCCAGTAAAAGTGACTCTCTTTTCATGTGCTGAAGTACATGTGCTGCATTGTGTTTTTTTGTTTCATGATAAATATTATTTTCGTTTTGCTGAACTTGAGAAGAACATAGTACATATTCTAGAAAACATTTTCACCTACTTTAACTTAATGACCATTTAAAGCAATCTCCAAAATTCCTGTTGCTTTCTACCATAAGGAGAAACATCTTATGGATATTATAGATCACATTAACGAAAGTCTGTGACTTATTAAGCTAGTAAGACCTTCCCATAAAATCACTTCCATCCTTGGCATTCATGACATTAATAGCAGTGAGTTTTCTTGCAACTCAGTACTTTGTTTTTGGTGTCTTGTAAGGCATTGTAAAACAAGTCTTTTGCTTCGTCATATTGAGTTGTTGGGCATAGCAATGACTGATGCTCCTTTTTACAAATCTAGTTTGCTTTAAATATTCTTCTGTTGACTGGCTCCCAGATCACATAATGACACGGTTGTCAGCTTTCTTCATCAATAGCACTTTTTCTTTCCTACTTCTGTATGATGTACCAGAGTAGGTCATAAATCTTATCTTGTTGGAAAATTGGATTGAGTCAGAATCTGGTCAATGACAATTGCTGATTCCTAGGATGTTAATTTTGTAGTTCTTTTTTATCTCTTTGATGAAGTGCATGTTTCCCAGTCTGGAGCATTGTTATCACATTGCATTATCAAATTTTCAAGATGGTACATCCTTATAACAGAGAACACTTATCCACCAGCATCCAAAGAGCTTTCACCAAAGCCCATCTTACTGATGATGGAGGATATTCCCTCTATACCAAAGCTAGTATCTGATGCATGCCTGTTTTCCATTTTCGAAGTAAGCACAGTTGTTAGTAATGGAGTTGCTGACTTTATGCTTAACCCCCATCCTGGAAGTTGAGTAAGCTTCTTGCTTTTAGTCTGCCTTCTATACTTTGACTTGGATTGGCTTACCAAGAGTTTCAGTCCTGTTGACATAGTTCTTCAGGTCTTGGGTATACACAGGTCTTTCAGCCATGTCAAGATGCAAATTATCTCGTATAGACATGCAGAAATATTGAAGACTGAGAGTAACTATAATAGTGTGTTGTTTCTTAATGTAATTTGGCTGTCTAGTGGTTTCACTTATATTTAATCAAGTCCAATTAAGATACACACTAATAACTTTCCTGCAAACATCTTGTTTAGACTAAACTAAGTTTCTGCCTTTGTTTTCTATTGAACTTAGGTTTGTTTAATTAATTACCAGTTATATATGAACAGAATTTAGGACTTGTCTATTCTTGCACGTTTTTAATTATAGCTCTGCTAAGCAAACCTCATTGAACAACTTATTTTCTCTTTGTAACCTTTTAAGATATAGAAATTTACTAGAAAGAAAGAAAGCAAAAGAATGAAATGGGAGGATAATATTAAACAGTGAACAAGCATAAGATCTCGAAGTGCACAAAAAAGGGCTCAAGACAGGCAGTGTTGATAGTCAATTGCAGTCATTCTCTGTAATGGAGATGGCACAAAATGAATGAATGAACCTACCTCTCAATTTTAAGTGTATCTTAAAATATCATACTTTTGTTTTTTGGATTATTGCTCAACAACCTAATGAAATAAAATTAATCTAAGTGACAGTGAATTTGGAAGTAACAGAGGTTAAACTGGATTTACTAAAGTAAAAAGGCAAAACAGGTAAATTAAAACAGGAGACGAACAAAAAAATCAAAGGAAGGTAAACATTACAAAACTCAAGATGTGTTATTGTTATTGCTTCAAAGAAATGACAAAGAACAAGGCTTCAACATTTAGGTTACAACCTCCTCGACCTGGTAATAATCCCATAAAGTGTAGTCAGTCATAATCAACAGAAATCCTAAATTTAGGCCATCTCACTACAGTACAGTAACAGGAGTAGATGTAGCATCACATTAAGAAAGTGCTGACTACCACACACACACACTATCGAAAGCAGTGATTAGGATCATTTTGACTGGTTTCTACTTTAGGATTTGTTTGTTAGGTCTCTTATTAAGCTACATTTGCAGATGCAGACCTTTTCTTGCAGAAGTTAAAACACAAATGGGTAGAGGTGAGAAAGATTGCAGCAGTATAAACAGGCTCAGTGACAACTATCAACAAGTAAGCCTAGCTGGTGTTGAGTGTACAATCAAAAAAGTTAATATTATTCATTCTTATTTGTACATGTCCTCAATTTGCATTATTAAAGCATAAGTTGTAATTTCTATTGTTCAATTACAAATATTTTTAATAATTTATTAAATTACAGATGTTTTGGTGCAGTTCCTGAACATTTTTGAATTTCATGCAAAGCAGCTCGAGGTTTATCTGTGCTAGTTGTCCCTAATTTAGATGTGATAAACTAAATGAAAGGTATCTAGTCAACCACTGCCAACTTTTGGGCTACTCTAATTGAATGGTAGAAATGTTTTCAGACTTCTGCTACTTTCACTTTGTCCGGAGTTACTCTGACATGTCAATTCTCCCTTCTTTTCCTCTATCAATATGCTGATAATACTTTCTGTTGGCCATCTGAAAAAAGATGGTTACTCTCAACAGGATCCAATAAGCTGCTATCAATAAGTTTATGATATGGAGTCTGCTAGCATCTTACCATTAATACTTATAAAACCAGAGCTATTCTGTATGGCCCTACATGACCTAAGTTTTGTCAGTGTCATGATTCATCTTTATTCAACGTTTCAGTTGAGGCTGTTCTACACCAACTCTCTGACACCACAAGATATCTTAGTTATTTTTGACAAGCATCTTACCTAGAATGCACAGCTAGTATCTTTGACTAACAGAACCAACTCTCGATCTTAGATTTTTTTGCTGCCTGTTTAGTACCTCCTGGGATTTAAACCCTCCTTTACTTCTTTACACACATAAGGCTTCCCTCGGACCTTGTCTGATCTATGGTCATACTGAGTAAATTTCTGTCCACTCTTCCTTTTATCTCTGTTTTAAAATTTTGGAACATCATATTTTACAGATACTAGTCCATCTCTAGAATGTTTGATTTTGTTACGTCCTATGATGTTTCCGTACTCAAAATGTTATCTTTCCTGATACACTTGATCATCCAGTCTCTACACTTCATACCTCCTTTGGAACATTTGCTGATCCTCTACATTGTCACACTTTTTAATGATCCAACCCAACTGATAAGTTCTGGTACTAAACGAAAAATTTCTTGGGCAGTAGTTTTTGAAATACAAAAAATAGGTTTTAAATATTTTTTTTTAATTGGATTTTCAGTTGCAATGAACAAATTAAGAGAAATGTGGAAAAACAAAACCTGCTGTGAATGAACTGTTCCTGGACACCATCAAAACCAATGGGAAGTTTGAAACTCGAACCTGTCATAAACCTATGTTTTTAGGTTTATATTTAAGCTACAGCAATTTTATATTAAAAAATTTCAAAGAAAATATTATTAAAATTTTGCTATACAGAACCCATAAACTTACCAGAAATAAACATCAAATTGTATTTAAGCAAGAATGATTTTCCAAGAAAAATGATAACCAGTATAATTAACGAAAATGTAAATAAAGCTTCTATCCCTAAAGAGATGTATAATGTACCTAAAAAAAAACCTTCATATAACTCTGCCATTCACTGGTAAACTTGCATTGAAAATAAGGAAACTATTTAACACTTAATTGTGCAATGTTTATCTATAAGTTGAACTTCAAGTCAGTCTTAAACCTATCATCAGAATAAGGAACTATTTTGTGTTTTAAGGACAGAATAAGTAAACTAAATCGCTCGAATGTTATCTACATGTATAAATTATCTTGAGTGTTCTGGAGTACATATAAATATATAAGATTTACTTAATGAAAACATGGAGAGAATCAAGGAGCACAGTTTATCAAGGTACGTGGAAGTGTCAAACATTCTTAAGCACGTGTTAGATTGTTGACCTTTTAAAGGTATTTGAAATGTTAAAAATTACTGTTTTATGAAGCAAAGATGTCTTGGCCATTAAAAACTTGAATCTGTAAATAGTCTAGAACTGGTGAGCTTTTAAAAGTATATTGAAAATAAAACATTTAAATACTACTAATTATTTTTCAAACTTTACAGTCATTTAGAGAACTAATTTAATCCGATTAGCTTTCCAAATTCATCTTCGGAGTTCACTAAAGACCTATATGACCATATTACTTTTCCTCCTATCATTTTACACTGCCATAAACTTTATCAGAAATATGTATAATGGTGCTTCATTAACAATAATATTATTCTTGTGGACCTGCTGGGTTTGTCTGTAAATCCATTACAGAATTTCATTCTACCAGCTGAGCATCTCCTTAAGGTCTGTTAGGTGTCTCTTCCAGTGAATTATCCAAGTTTTGATCATGCTCTAAGTTCTCTTGTGCCAACCTATACATTTACGTTTCAAGTAATTACTTTTCTCAATGTTTGATTTGTGATGGTATCATTACTGTCCAGTTTTACTTCTCACATTTGTTTCCTCAGTCTCGTTTCTCGTACATGCTTCAATAATTGTTTCTACCTGACCATTCATACCTCCAAACTTGCCTACAATTTGAATCCTTCTCTTGGCCAAAGGGAGGGACTGGGATGAAGTGACAGGGAAAAAAGTGTTTTTTTGCCTCTCATCATCCAGCTGAATTGATGAGTTCTGGTACTGAACAAAAAGCTTCGTGGACAGTAACTTATAGGAAGAACATCTACAATAAACTTAATCTTTTATATCCAATTTCACGTCTGTTGGTTTCCAATACTTACCGTCATTCAGCATTTAAACTGTAGCTTTTAAAAATTATGCTGCATATCAGACAGGTAGTAGCACTGCCTATGTAGAGATGGCTCGGATTGTTTTTCGAAATGGTATTTTAAATATCTCCTCAATAGGTGAGAAATTTATAATACTATACGGTGTTTTTTTTTATAACAATATCTATGTAATGACCGAGTCGCAAGTTCTGGGAATGTCTGTAAATATCACAGTAAAAAGTTTGAATTTCTTGTTCTTTCTTCTGTTTCTTTTTTGTTACATAATTCAAAAACCAAAACAATGGTGTCAACCAATTTCACTGAGGTGACATTGTTTCAAAAGAAGCATCCGCTTTTATAAGTATTATTAATAAATAGTAGTAATTAAACAAAATCATAATTCTAGTGTAAACGATATTATCGTTACCCCTTGAAATTAGCTTTCTTACAGAAATTTGGTGTTCACTTAGAAAGCTTAAGTACAGGATGATTTAGGAATTACTACTCATAGATAGACAATGAATATTACAGTTGGAACCTCATTGTAATTAGAACTTGGTTATAAGTACAACCTTATGCCTGTTGAAGCAATCCATTAAATAAAAACAAGTACATAAAAACGTTACACAAAAAAAGAAAGTAAATGTAGGGATGGCTAATATCAATCCTCCAAAAACAAGATAGTAGGGATGACATTTACATCATCCATGCATAATAGCACAAGCAATAATTAACATATAACAATATATATATATATATATAATCAATTTATCCTATATTTGTCTGTTAAAATTCTGCTACATTGTGTGTCTATGCTATTATGTAGGGATGATGCAAGAGCTGCCCGTACTATCCTGTTTACATTATTTTTGAAAGATTGATATTAGCCTGGCTCGGCATGGACAGGTGGTTAGGGCGCTCGACTCGCAATATGAGGGTCGCGGATTTGAATCCCCATCACACCAAACATGCTCGCCCTTTCAGCAGTGGGGGCGTTATAATGTGACGGTCAATCCCACTATTCGTTAGTAGGCGGTGGGTAGTGATGACTAGCTGCCTTCCCTCTAGTCTTACACTGCTAAATTAGGGACGGCTAGCGCAGATAGCACTCGTGTAGCTTTGCGCGAAATTCAAAACAAAATAATAATATTAGCCATCCATACGTTTACTTCCTTTTTTGAAAACTTTTTTCTTTACTTGTATAAATAGTATTTCGTAGAATCTTTTGCCAGGTGTTTGCGAGTTCTGGGACGGATCTGGATAAATATATTGGTTTTGTGCTACCAGGCATATTCATTGGTGGTGCATCGGCATTGGTTGATGTCTTGGATATCATCTGTGAATATTACATTTTCTGTGCACTGCAAACTTTTTTTTTTGAATTCTGTTCATTAGCTACTACCCCTTTAACGTGTATTGGTGCACCATCAGCTCCAAACTGTCGCGTGTTAAACCATATTCCATACCTCGTAATAATCCTAAACTGTCTATGTCGATTTTGCCTTCCGTGTTTTTGGAAAATAAATTGGCTTCCCACCTCGTTATTTCTTCATCCCTTGCTCTAAACACATTACTTTCGAGCTGTAGTCAATCTGCTTCACAAAATTGTATCAGCCCTTCTCCCTCTTCTAATTTCCCAATGCGAGCTGGAGCAGAATCTGATTTTTTGTTGTTTCTGACAAATCTGGGTTTCAAGTTATGAATATTTTGCTCACTATTGACATACGTCTTGAAATATTTTTTTCTGTTCAAGATAATAAAGATTATCAACTCAAAATAGTATAATAATTAAAAATCCCAATTTCAAACTTTATTATGTTATATGCAAGAAAATTGGAGTTACCACACACGGAGTAAAGGCAGCAATTGAAAAATGGCATCTTCCATCTCGTACAGTTGTTTATTTTTTCATGTGTTATTTATGAGGTTGATTATTCTATCATTAAGACTGGGGTAAATTCTTAACTCGCTACTAATAAAATTTATACTAATTGTGCAATTCGAATTCAGAATTTGACATGTTCTACCTCTCTATTCATGTTTTGTCAGAAAGCTGTGATGTCATTGATCACTTTCTACTTCATGGTATGTATACTTGCAGACAACGTTATCAGGTCAATCCTTCATGAACATTCTGTCTCAGCCATTGCTCTTTGGAAAATTGTCTTTCCCACAACTCACATTCTTCTATCCAATGTCTCAATAAACCAATATGTCTTCAATGCAGAACCATCACTACTTTCGTCAGTTATATTAACTGAATTCTAATTATTTTCTCAATTCTACGTTTTCCAAGCTAATTCAGTTACTACACTTGCATTATTGTAGGGAATGTTTTGCATTTTGTTACTCTTACTTTGTAAATTATCTACCCGTTTCATCGATCCTTCATTCTAGATAGCATTAAATCTGCCACCAATCTGTAGCAACTTATTCTGTTCTTAACACTCGCTTCTACTCCCAAATTTTCCGAGACTTAGGATTATCAGGTCCCATAGAACAGACTTGAATTTTCTCCTTTTCAATATTCATTCACTTTCCATCAACTTGTCTCTCTTGGAACCTGTTTTATCTACCGTATGCATTGATTGTGTCTTATTAAATTTAACTTTCCTCAAACTTCGACAATACATAAAGATTTCAAATTACAGTGTACATCAATTTGATTTTCAAGTTAGTATCGCGAGGGGTGGTGTGGGGGCTACAGGTAAAAAGTTTATTCCTGTTCATATATATATATCAAACTAGATTACCTGATAACTTTATTCTCATTCAAATTTTCAATTTCGTGTTTTTACTCTAGCAACAATTTATGTTTGTTCGGCTCTCCCTTACCCTCGATTTCTTTCTCCACTGAGATGGAAATTTTCCAACTTATATTATCATGATCAACATAAAAGATCTGTTTCTGAGTTGATTCGCTTTCATTCACCGCCGAATAACATTACTAGTTCTCTAAACCTACTGTCTCATGCAAGATCAAAGTCAAATACTGCTCCAGACTTTGTAAATGCCTTAGCAAATTTAGTCCCCAAATTACTGTTCATATTATTGCGTCAGCGAGGTTACGTGACTCGTTCTCTCGAACCTTCGGGAATTGTCGGGAGATTACTAGATGTAGGGTAGTCTGGTATATATAAGAGGGTGACAACGTGACGGAACAATAATGTGTGTGTAGACAGTGATTAATTGATCTGCAGTCAGAGTATTATTGAAGTTGAGCACGTTCGTTGTTTTAGCGCGATTGTTGAAATTAAGTGTATCGTAAAGTTATATTCGGAAAGAATAAACCAGGATTTATTAAGTTAGGACTTGTGTCGCTAAAGTTTCGTCAGAACGAATTTACGGGAAATCAATTAACAAACGGAGACGTAACAATATTTTAAGCTATAACAAAACAATGGCTTATAAAATTCCGTTAGCTATAAATTAAAGATCTGACAAATAAAATCATGGTACTTATTATAAAGTTGGTTGAACAGATGAATAAGATTATGTAAGTTTTTTTTTAGATTTTTATTTCGCTAAAGTTAAAATAGCTTGTGGAACAAACAAAAAGAATTTTTCTTTTCTGTGATCTTGAAGTTAACAAACAAATCAAATAAGCATACAGGTTTGTTATTTTTTCTTTATATATATATATATATAGAACTTATAAACAGAAATATAGAAACTCCATTAGGCCCCTAATATTTGTTTAACTTACTCATTTTCACCAGAAAGAAAATATTTTTCTAATTGAATAAAGGTACAGCCCTGAAACAAATTGCTTCCAAGTTACATATAGGTTACTCCATAACTAAGTGTGCATAGAACGCTGCCTTTTAAGACTTTAGCGAACAAATTTCATTCACCTTTTCCACCATTAACATACACCTAAATAGCAAATAGGCATCACTAACGACACTAAACGTAGTAAACATGTCATTATAAAAACAGAACCATATAAAATCAAAGTTTCCTGATGAATAAAGGTTGTTAAAAAGAAATGATATGTAAGATTATTTCTTGCACAATTCATTTTACTAGCTATAATTTTGTAAGATTATCTAAACATTTATAGTGACAATCGTATTTGTTTCTTTAGTACATTATTTAGTCTTCCCTGCTCTCATAAAGATTTCCAATTTTCATGTAATATTATAAAACAACTTTGATGCAATAAGACAAATCAAAATCCCTCAGTAATAAGATTTAGGTCGTAATATTGCTTAAAACCATAAACAAAATTTTTACCTTATGGTGACTCGATACTACCGGTCAAAGCGTTGCAGTTATTAAATAATCCAGTCAGTCTACATTTCAACATCAAACTAATCGCAACAGAATTTTTTTTTTGCAAGAATAATGTAAAACTATATTTCATGAACAACATATCAAAAGTCCAGAAAAATCTAAGTAGGAGAAGTTACAAAAAAAATTTTTTAAATGTAGATTTTGCTATTTAATAAATGGTACATCGGAAATTTGTTAGTGACCGGTGAAGTAGAAAGAAGAAAATAAACTGGAAAAGCAAGTTTCTTGCATTGTATTGTTTATTACATGTACAAAACGTATATTCTAGTTGAATTATACGGCATGTCTGCGAATTTACAACGCTAGAATCCGGGTTTCGATGCCCGTGGTGGGCAGAGCACAGATAACCCATTGTGTAGTTTTGTGCTCAATTTCAAACAAACAGCTGATTTACATTGCTAAAACGTCGATAAATTATGCAAATAGACGATGAATCAGATTGTATCATGCGTTTTCTCGGCGGTAGATTGGCAAACATGTAAAAATAATGCGCATTTATATGTATGTTACGCGCTGTAGTTTCTCGAAGGATCATGAATTATCGAGGAACCCCGCGAATGTCCTAGTGTTTGCCTGGCACCCTCTTTTATAGTATATAAGCCCGGTAAATAAAGTCAGCGATAGATAGATATGCAGATAGATTGAAGAGATAGATAATTGAGTCAAGCGAACAGTAGGCACCGTAAGTAAAGTGTGTGAATCGCTGTGATTTATAGCGTGTGTTATAAAGGTTGTTAAATTTAAAGTGACTGTGAAAAATCTGTGTATTACCAAAACTTGTATCAAGAAAGAATAAACTAATTTTAATTAAGAAAGGACTTGTATCACTGAAGTTCTTATGAAAGAATTTATACCTGAAATTAACAAAGGAGCAGATAGATAACAAATTGATGTAAGAGAGTGGGAGAAAAATAAAAAAAAAAGAAGATGGAAACGAGAAGTGGCAAATCAAACTACAGCTTAGCAGATTTGATGGCAGCAATACAAGAACAGCAAAAGAAACAAGAAGAGAGACTACAGCGATAGTTGGAGGAGAAAGAAAAGAAACAAGAAGAAAGAATACAGCAGTGGCAAGAAAACCGGCACCAGTGGCAACTGGAACAAGAAATGAAACAAGAAGAACAAGAAAAGAAAGCAGTATATCTGGCAATGAGCTTGAAGGGTCAACCACTGGAAATACTTGGACAGTTGTCAGTAGCCTGCAGGCACAACTATAGAGCACTGGTAGCTGCTCTAGAACTCAGGTATGGAACCCAAAATCAGTCTAAAGTCTACAGGGCTAGGTTTAGGACGAGAGTCCGTGCTAAAGGGGAGTGCCTAGCAAGAGCTGGCACAGGAACTTGGAAAGTATGG
>NW_013668221.1:0-4614 GCF_000517525.1 Limulus polyphemus
TAGGCATCAATGAATCCATCATCTCATGTGGGTCATATGGATAAGATGATGGGATAAATCTATCCACACCTTCAGTGAACTGATCATGTGCCAAAAAATACATCATTTCATCAGGACCATATGGATAAGATAATGGGACAAGCCTATCTATATCTTCAGCAAGTGTGGCTAAGCATCCTTCCTCCTTTCTCTGCTCCTAAACTTTGCTTTAGAAATTCCAGCCACTAAATCCTGATAACTGTTATAGTTCTCTGTAGAAAGATTACTCAATGTTGTTGAAGCTAATCATTTTAACTATGCAGCAACATGAATAGCTTATTATTCATTACTTCATCCACTAACTTTGTATATTATTTCAAAATGGACCTAATAAGCCTCCAATGATACACTTTCATCATAATCTGTTGGTTTCTCAATTGGGCAATGTTAGTGAACTAATCTTAAGTTGTAGTGTGGTTGTAGTAGTCCAAAGTGGTCCAGCAGTCATAGGTGGCACACCATTAATTGCAGTAGGTATAAAAAGATGGGTTCTCCTATTATAAATTGCATAGTTAATTGGGTTTTAGGTTAAAATTCTTCAGTTGATGAGAAATGTGGCTGGTTTCATCTTTGCATTTACCAATTCAGTTTCTAGATATTTTAGAGCTAATGTCTTTTTTAGCACACTTCCTATGGTTTCATTCTTTTTTATAATCTTTTTATAGCTCAGTGATGTCCTTATGTACTTATTAAATTTTGCTGTTACAGTGCTTCTGTAGTGTAATGATGTCTTTTGTACTTTTAAATTTTGTTTTATAACCTTCTGTTCATTTATCCTATGGTCTCCTCAAACTTGTTTGAATGAAATTTATTTTGTCTGTTATTTTTTTATAAATCCTCTCTTAAATTCCTGTCCCTTTCTTCTTGATCTGATTTTACTTTTCTACCTTCCTGATCTTTTATTTTAGTTTAATCCACATTTTATAATTCTTAAGCTGATCTAAAAGTTTGAAGAAAATTCCAGATATTATGTAATGTTCATCAAGGAATGTGAAACCTCCCTCACACCAATCAACAATACAAATTTCTAGCAATGTCTAGATTAAGGTACAGCTTAAAACAATAGCTATTTGAATGGTCTTTTTTCTGCCAACATGACCATCTCATATGTTTTCATGAGGTTCTTCCACCATATTACAATAAATCTTAATTGACCAATCACTCAGTAATACATGTTTAACTACATAATATGTAAACAAATAGGAAACACATGCTAACAGAAGTTCAACTCCAAGTACATATTTTTGTTAAAAGTACAAGCAACTTTAAGTAGGACTAAAAGTTCAAACAATATATGAAAATTGTATATTTGTGTTGTCTTTTACAAGATACACATGATCTGTGTGTTCTAACAAGCTTCTTAGTTTAGTTATCATATCATTGAAATTGGTTACCAAAACAGTCTTCAGCTATAGTGGACATAAGATTAATACACAAAGAAACATATGTGGAAACATTTATAAATGCATATTAAAATCAATAAAATCTACATTTTGCTAATATCAGAATTTTTTTTATGTATTTTAGAATAAAGCTTTTATGCAAGATTAATGCACATTATGAATTATGAAAAATTATGCTTTGAGCTATGGGCTTTATCAAAGGATTCATTGTTTGAAACATTATGTGGGCTCTTCAAGTGGGAATAAAATAGGTAGAAAATGAATGGACTTCCTTCAAGTTTCTACTGGTCACATACCCATGCTTTGGGAGAACTGTTCTTTCTTGGCCTTCTGCTTACAAAGTAATTCCTACCCCTATTGGCACCTTACTTATAGCCCAAGCAGTTGGTTGAATACCAATTTCTTTAAAACCTGGTAATGTATTTATTTTAGTGATACCACTTTATTTTCCAATACAATGAAAGGCAGACACCAAGGCAGAGCATTTTGTTTAATAATTGCAATGAAAACCTTCTGGAGGTGAAGACTCTGAACTGCTTCCAATAGTTTGAATGATGTAGTGAATATTGCTGCTAGTGATGTGTATGTTAAGTGAATACCTTCCAGAAATGATGACACTAAATGGCTGTTTCCAGCAGTTTGAATGATGTTGTGAATATTGCTACTGGTGATTTGTATGGAAAGTGAATACCTTCTGAAAATGATGACTCTGAATGGCTGTTTCCACCAGTTTGAATGACCCACTAAAGGAAAGTGTGGAGTGCATTAATGCAATGAAGGAACAAAGACTGTGAATTTTGCATTCATAGTCAAAGCATACTAAACATTTTCCACACCCAGTCCTATATTTTTAAAATAAAATGAAAAGTTTATAAATCTAGATGAAAGGTGGTACCACTGTTCAATATTTCATCCAGTAATAAAAAAAGTAATGTTCACAGTAAAATAAAGATATTTAAACTGAATTTTGATTAAATCTACATATATACTTTTTAACTTACCTCTCTATCTTCTGGTTTGAAAGGAAACTTGAGAATCAGGTTAACATCAAATTCTGAAGCCTCAGCAACCCTCAATCCTTCATAATAGCTCCCTGTGTAGAAGTTTTTCTTATAGAGCTCTTTAAATAAAGGATCTTGCTCCTTCATCTTTGTTATCAAACAGTCCAGGAAATTTTTAAATATTTTTATGTTTTCATCTTTTTGCCTCTTGTCAATGGTCAGCTTTGATTTTTGTATTCCATCCATCAGAGGGACAAGTTTTTTTGTTGATATCTTCAAGTTGCTGGTTAGCCTGGGCCATGGTCTACTCTCTTCACTTCACACACACACACACAAATTAAATATACAAAGGATGGTTGATTATTCACAAATAATACTCTGTCATAAACTTTTTTATATACTTATTGACATTTTAACAGTTTAAGTGACTGTCACTAAATATTCAAAATAAATCAAGAAATAAATTCATTTTGATGTTTCAATTAATAAAAAGTCTCATTAATCTACCACACAATATTTCCTAAGTATATCTATGTATAAAAATATAAAAACATTTAAAAAAGCTTCTAAAGTTTATACAGCTATCAAATTTACAATAATTCAAGTTTTATCATCTTTCTCATCTCTGTGTGATTTAACTGTGTACACTAGTAAATGTAGTAATAATTTTGCAAAGTAGGAAAATGAAAAACATTAAATATCAGATGGTTTAAGAAGAAAAAAAGTGTTTTCTTACTACCTTAACCAAACACTATACTTTAAAGACCTGGTGTATATCAAAGTCCACTGAAGAGCTCTACAGGTGGGTGTAAAAACTCTTCAGATAAACACTACTACGTAGTATAGATTAAAATCACTATCACAGCCAACTGACAAAGTTTAATTCAGAAAGTAAAGATAGCTTGACATAAAACATGCAGCACAGAACATGTATCGATCAAAGTAATAATCTTTGTACCTCAACATTGCAGATGTTAGACACAAGGGTGGACACTATGCACTAATTATTTTTGAGTAACACCATTTCTTACAGTTATACTCCTGTTTACACTGTTAATTTTATCTGTATTGAACTGAAATTCTGAGTTTTGCTATTTTATTTACATTTTGTGTAATTGTATATAGTCCTCTTACTACTTTCAGCAGATGTTCGATTAAAATTATAAATATTCTTTTTCACATTCAACACATTATCAATGGTATTGAAACTATTATTACAGAAAGCTCCTTAAACTTAAAAGTTAAATTACTAACATTATCTTGTCATATCTACTATATATATATTATTATTAATATTAACACAGAGACACGGATATGTTTTATTTATTTATATACTCTTATTCTTAACATGTTTTTTGTATTGTACACGACATTTCTCAAAGTTCAAACATATTTTCAATTTATCAGTACAGTGTATATACCGTCTAAAGCCTAAATATAATATTAATACGGTCTGTTATTTTGATATTTCCATGTTTACAAACATTTAATCCTAACACATACCTTGCTCTGATAGTAATACTAATAATAATATCCTTCTTTTCCACGCAAAAAAAAACAACAAAAAACGTAGACAGGAATATTATTCTTACAGCTACTCAACGCTAAACTTATAAACAATTATTACTCAATCAAGCTAGCCTTTCTGCTACAAATTCGGTAAGTGTGAGTTCTCACAGTTAAGTACATGAATGAATCCGAAAGCGAAACCAAAACCTCCAATTGTATCGCGCCATTTGTTATGTAATCTATGGCAAATAGTAACCTTTCAACAGAGATTATCAAATTCAAAACCATTTCGAAAAGATAGACAATTGAACAAGTTAACGTAAGGGATCGTCGGAGAAATGATTTTTTTCCGACTCAGTCTCTTCTGACAAGTTGCCCTTCAGTGGGTTAGCGATCAGTATACTATAGTCCTTAGAGCTAAAAACTTGGTTTTGATATTCGTGGTGAGCACAGCACAGATAGTCCATTGTGTAGCTTTATAGTTAACATCAAACAAACTTTTAGTAAGTTTTTCATGTTATTGTACATCACGCAAACAAATGTCAACGGAACATTTATGCAACGTTACTAAACAAACTAATAAATTTAACGAGATTACTCTGCAACATTCTTTACCAGAAATAATACTGTGTTACGTCTCCGTCTGTTAATTGATTTTCCGT
>NW_013668221.1:5534-7795 GCF_000517525.1 Limulus polyphemus
TTTTATCTTTTATTTTTCACAAAGCTTGACAGTTGGCTGCCTGAGCTGTGCCTACTGCATTCATCGAACTATTACGTCTCTGGTCGTTAGTTAATTTTCCGTAAAACTTTTTACCGAAGAAATGTTAGCGATACAAGTACTTTCTTAAATAAAACTGGTTTATTCTTTCTAAATACAACTTTGCAATACACTTAATTTCCACAGTCACGCTATAACAAATGCTATAATACACAACAAACGTCTCACGTGCTCGACTCAACTGACAATTACACATTGTTGCCGTCATTTCTTGGCGGCTTATATATATACAAGACTACCGCATATCTAGTAGCCTCTCGAGATTTCAGGAAGGGACATGAACGTTCGAGAGTATGATGTGTTACTGGTGTCACGTGACCCCGCTGTCGTAACACTGCCCCTTTACAAACACAAAATTAAAATACAACAAAGTCTCTTAATTTTACAAGACGTATCTTCTTTCGTACTGGTCTCCGTCTCGTTGGCTTCTGCTTCATATGGGGTTCATCTTCTTCATCAGGAAATGTCCTATCATTGGTAACAGTCATATCAGTGGTAGTAACTTCATCAAGGGCTTCACCATTTCCCTTCTCAAAACCGAGTCGAGTTTCTTCTTCGACAGTGGCTTTTTCAAGTGACACGTCTTCAGCAGCGTCATTTGTTCCATTGTTTACTTCATCCCAACTGAAATGTCCTCAACCATGATAACGGCAAAGCCTGTTGGCATGCACCACCTTTGGCTTACCTTGCCGACCACATTTTATCCGGAAAGTCAAGTCTGAGAGACGATCCACTATATCATATGGGCCTTCCCATTGTTGCGTCAGCGAGGTCACGTGACTAGTATCACGCCACGTTTTCTAGAAATATCCTGTTCCTTCAAGAATGCCCTACCATTTACTAGATATGTGTTAGTCTCGTATATATAAGACGTTCACAACGTGACGGGACAACAGAGGTAATGAGTAATTGAATGTATGCGGAAAAAATATTGTAGGCCACGTGAAACGTGAGTTATAGCGTTTGTTTTAGCGCGACTGTTGAAATTAAGTGTATCGTAAAGTTGTATTCGTAAAGAATAAACCAGTTTCATTTAAGAAAGGACTTGTGTCGCTAAAGTTTCGTCGGAACGATTTTACGGAAAATTAACAAGCAAACGGAAACATAACAAATTGGTGTCAGAGAGTGGGACAAAAAAAATGGAAACGTGAGGCGGAAAATCAAACTACAGCTTAGCAGATTTGATGGCAGCAATACAAGAACAGCAAAAGAAATAAGAAGAATGAGAAAGTAAACAAGAAGAGAGGCAACGGCAGTTGCAAAAAAACCTGCAACAGTGGCAGCTCGAACAGCAAAATATACAAGAGAAATTACAGCAGTTGTTGGAGGAAAAAGAAAGAAACAAGAAGAACGAGAAAAGAAACAAGAGAGAATAGAACAGTTGTTGGAGGAAAAAGAAAATAAACAAGAAGAGAGACAACAGCAGTTGCAAGAAAACCTGCAACAGTGGCAGCTCGAACAACAAAATAAACAAAAGGAGAGATTACAGCAGTTGTTGGAGGAAAAAGAAAAGAAACAAGAAGATAGATTACAGCAGTGGCAACTAGAACAAGAAAGGAAACAAGAAGTACAAATGGAAAACATTAGTAAATTTAAAAGTGAATTAGATACATTAAAGAACGAATTATTTTCTTTTACACAAGGAGGATACATTAACCATCGACTTAATCAGCCACAGACAATGGAAAGCCCCTTCTGGAGCCTGCAGCTAAACCCTAATGCAGACATATTCAGACCCGTTAGAAGTCACATCCCAGATATGAATGTTAGTAATAGGAGTGATCCAGTGCGAAGGAAGCCACAGTAATATGATGGGAAAGCACCAAGGGAAGCATATAGAGCACAGTTTGAGCTACTGGCAGAGATGAATAGATGGACAAAGGAGCAGAAAGCAGTATATCTGGCAACTAGCTTGAAGGGACAAACACTGGAAATACTTGGACAGTTGTCAGCAGACGACAGGCACAACTATAGAGCACTGGTGTCGGCTCTAGAACTTAGGTATGGAACCAAAAATCAGTCAGAAGTCTACAGGGTCAGGTTCAGGACGAGAGTCCGTGCTAAAGGGGAGAGCCTGCAAGAGCTGGCTCAGGACTTGGAAAGCATGGCATACAAGGCCTACCCAACTGCACCACCGGATCTCCTCAAGTTGTTACTAAGGGATCAGTTCGTATATGCCTTGG
>NW_013668221.1:8769-16752 GCF_000517525.1 Limulus polyphemus
GACATTCATATCTGGGATGTGACTTCTAACAGGACTAAAGATGTCTGTATTAGGGTTTAGCTGCGGGGTCTGGAAGGGGCTTCCCATTGTCTGGGGCTGATTAAGTTGATGGTTAATAGATCATCCTTTAATGCATTTAATTCGTTTTGAAATTTACTAATGTTTTCCATTTATACTTCTTGTTTCCTTTCTTGTTCCAGTTGCCACTGCTGTAGTCTCTCTTCTTGATTCTTTTCTCGTTCTTCTTGTTTCTTTTCTTTTTCCTCCAACAAATGTTGTAATCTTTCTTCTTGTTTATTTTGCTGTTCGAGCTGCCATTGTTGCAAGTTTTCTTGCAACTGCTGTTGTCTTTCTTCTTGTTTCTTTTCTTTTTCCCCCAACCACTGCTGTAATCTCTCTTCTTGTTTATTTTCTCGTTCTTCTCGTTTCTTTTGCTGTTCTTGTATTGCTGCCATCAAATCTGCTAAGCTATAGTTTGATTTGCCACTTCTCGTTTCCATTTTTTCCCTTCCCACTTCTGACACCAATTTGTTATGCCTCCGTTCGTTAGTTAATTTTCCGTATAATTCTTTTTCGAAGAAACTTTAGCGATACAAGTCCTTTCTTAAATAAAACTGGTTTATTCTTTCTAAATACAACTTTGCAATACACTTAATTTCCACAGTCACGCTATAACAAACGCTATAATTCACAACGAACGTCTCACGGTCTCGACTCAACATACGTGTCTCTCTGTCCGAAGTTCAAGTACCCATTACCTTCTTGCCATCAGTTCTTACCGGTTTATATATACAAGACAGCCCCCAGTGGCACAGCGGTATGTCTGCGGACTTACAACGCTAGAAACCGGGTTTCGATACCCGTGGTGGGCAGAGCACAGATAGCCCTTGTGTAGCTTTGTGCATAATTAAAAACAAACAAACAAATATACAAGACTACCGCATATCTAGTAGGCTATCGAGATTTCAGGAAGGGACGTGAGCGTTCGAGAAGCGCATGACGTGTTACTAGAGTCACGTGACCTCCGCTGTCGTAACAATAATGTTCAACGTACTAGCATTGCTTGAAGGAATGTAACCATGTTTCATAACAAAGTCTGTGTTTCTAATCCTCCTTATTCTGTTCTTGTACAAGTTTTACAATATTTATTTGGTTAAACAGAACTGCATCCCCCTTTCCCTCGGGTACAATCAAGTAGCCTCAAATTGCTACTAGCTGGTGTATGCAGGAACAAAAATTGCTTCAAATATTTGTACTAATGAATTAACTTAAATAATTTAAAAAGCATATTTAATCCCGTAAAAGTATTAGTTAAAATGTGTAGGAGCCTGTAATAACTATTTAGTAATTATAAAATAAATAAAATAAAGGTGGATTAAAATTTCTTGAAAATTTAGTTTAATCGTAATATTCTAAATTATATAATTAGACTTTTATTTTTAGACGTTTGGGGAGAAGTGGAGAACGCTGTAGTTTTAACACGTTTAGGCTTATTTAGTTATTATATCTTTGTTGTCTTTATTTATCTGTATTGGTTTATGTAAAATTAAAATCTATAAATATGATCACTAATAATCATAGTATTGAGAAAATTTCTGGAGGGAATTTAGTGAAAGATCATGAAAAATGCAAGTTAGAATATATTGGTGGAAGTGACAGAAGCTCTGGCGCATATCTTGGTTAGTGTTTAGCTTATAACTCAAAGATATAATTATAATCATCATTGGCAATAATATTAATAACATTAACATACTTTAACAAGTAATACTAACAACAGTGGTCAGTACTAACGCTGTAATACTACATTAACAATAAATAACTGACTGAAGCAAGTATACGTTGTGTAACTTGTAACTTAGGTGTAACTGTTACTTGTGTTACAGTTAGTGTTAGTACTGTTCAATTATGTACATAATAATTAAGGAAAAACTATAATCATACCTGTTAACTGACTTTTCGCATCACATGACTGTCTCACTGGAACAATGCTAACGAAATGTCAGTGATTGATATGAAATTACCGCTTTACCTGGTAACCTGAGACATTGAGTGAAACCCATGACAAGATGAGATACAATGTAGTCCTAATACAGTACTTCAGTTCAACACCCATACGCATTAATTCATATGATGTTTATAAACGAAATGGAAATTGTCAACAACCACATGTTAAGCCAATGTATTGTTTGTTTACAATTCCAATTCATCATTTTTTGAACTGTTGTTGGTTTGATTTGGGGATATATATATATAAGTATGTATATTGGTTTATGCATTATGTAATATGGATCACACAGTTTATTGTATGGCTTTTTCAATAAATTAAATATATAAAAAGTATATATTATTGGTTTTAAGGTTTTGTTTGATGTGGTTTGAAATAGTAAATGCTTCTGGATCCAATGAAACCGCCAAGACCAAAGTAGAACATTAAGAGAGCTATCGTTTGATGTATTGCTGGCTCTTAGTATAGCAGATTTACAGCTGTTAGGAGTACAGTTGCATTAAAAAAACAGTGCAAACTAAGCATTTAATAGTATTATAGACGTTTTCTTTTTGTATAATAGTTTAGTATTTTTTTTTTATGGAGATTTATATATTCGCAACTGTGGTTTTGCATTCACACACCTCCATGGTCAAGCACTATAATTCTGTGGGACTCCCTACTTGAATGTCATGAAGCAGCATTCCTTTGTGTTTATAATGAATTTTAAGATTTGTTTTCCTATTTATCTCTTAAATCACCAGTAGAGACTTCCATCATAGATTTTTAATCCATAATAACATTTCCATTAGCTTTGTTGTTTATACTTCTCAACTTTCCTTTTGATGTTCACATAGATCTAAAAACCCTTAAGACAGCTTTGGAATAATGGACTCCAATAGACTTTATCTCAAAAGTCCAATGTTATAAGTAGACCTCCAACTGATGATCAAGTTTGTCATAGAAGTAATTTGTTGTATCCCTGAAGTGTGTATATATATTTATATCAGTATATTGTAAATATTTGAGATGAGGAATTGACACTGTTCTCTTTGATTAAAACTATTTTGATTTTGAAAACACTAATGAGTCTGTGATTAAACATTTTGATTTTTATTAGGAAAATAAAAATTCTTACATTTTGTCACATTAGTCTCTTATAGTGTTGAGTGTGTTTTGAACTAACATTGAATCAGTTTTCTGTTATTGTACATAAAACTATTTATGTTGAATTACTTTTCTGTCAGTCAACTTTTCCAATGGAAAATTGAAGCAAAACACCAAACTGAACCTACATTTTAAAAGTTATGAAAGCTCAGAAACTCGAGAGGGTCTGGTTCTTAGAAGAAAAAGAAAGATCATGGTAATTATTTTTCTATCTTATTTACATACAAAGATGAGTTAAATATGAAAAAGCACTGTATGTTGTTTTATGGGTAAGTACTTGGAGGTGGTGTTAAACTTGAAAAATTTGGGTTCATTTTTACTGAGAGTTCATAACAAATTTTATGGTATTCAAATGTTTCCTTTGCTTTGGTAATTTGAAAATAAAAATAGCATTTTAGTATTGTAAAAAAACAAAAAGATAAGGAAAAGAAATTTGTGTAATCATAAATTAAAGTTAATATCTATTAAAAAGGATAAGGATAAAAATTCAAGATGATAAGGGATTTATTTTTCATTATTACTAAAATCAGAATAATGGGGTATGCAGATTAATTTCTATTTGAAGTTAATATTTTTTAACTTTTATGAAATGGCTTGAAGCTTGTACTAATAGATTGAATTATTTTGAGATTGTACGAAATGTTCATGGATTACCAAGATTCTAACTTATGATTGTTGGATGTTAATTTGTTTTTGTAGATTTTATGGTCGGAAAGTAAAAATTTTCAAATATTTTGATTTAAATTGTATACATGGTATTATGGAACAAATAGAAGTGTTAGGGTGTGTTATGCTAGTTATTTAGTAAATTATCACTGATATTTCATAAAGTGTTCATGCTTGTGAATATTAAACCTAATTGTTCCTCAGGTGGCAGATAGTGGAAGACTACAGTATGTTGGTTACAACTTTGGTTCTGAACTGTCTCATTTAGGAACTGCTTGTAGGTATGTAGAAAGAAAGTACTAGGAATTAGAGCGGGGTATTTAGTGCTATTTCTTAATTAATTAATCAACAGGCTCATTAAATGATTAGCACACCCCCTCATACACACAAAATATGGAAGTGGCTGGCTTCATCACTTTGTGAACCACTGCATTATTCTAACATGGTGTTAATTTTCTTTTTTCACCTAATTTTATTTTTCTTTAAAGTATTTTTTGAATTATCCTCCATTTCTGTCCCCTGGGGAGACAGTGATAAGTTTACAGACTACAGGCTTAGAACACTAGAATGTGGGGTTTCATTCTCCACAGTGGATACAACAGATAACCCAGTGTGGCCTAGTTCTAAAACAAACCACAATCCTTGTTTCTTATGATGGTTTACTTCTGGAGATTGCTGTTTCACACTGTGCAAAAAACATTTGCAAAAAATTTAATCTGGACATTTACTGCTCAATGAATAAATTGCTACTGTCAGCTGGAGATGACCATGTGGTCATCATTTTGCATATTTAGAATATACAGTAATTCCTCATTGATCTTATGCCAATCAAATAAATTGATATATAATGAGAACATTTTACTATTACTGATAAGAATATAAAATTTTTTATTTAAAGCATATCATGATTGTAATTTGAAATAATTAAGTAAAGAGTAAACTTAACTAAGTTTATCTGATCTTTTGAGGATTTGATTTCATTTGAGGAACATATAAAGAAAATCTCATGCTTACAAACATTGTAACTGAATAAAACCATAGTATATCTATTAAAAACCAAACTTAAAGAACCAAACATAAAAAAGATACCTTTCCTATGATTTCAGTAATTGACAGTCATGTGACTTCTGTGTTTTGTTTGGTATAAATGCTCCTGTGTCTAGGTAAGTTACTTGTACTTAATGATACAAAACCTTCTTCAGACATTGTATGTCTGTTACTTGTAATATATTTTCTTTGTTAGCCATTCAACCCATCTCTAAACTGTATAAGCTTACTTACCTTATCTCAGTTATTTGATGTCTTCTCATTGAAGAAAATTTCTGTAGCCTTCAAAATTAATTAATTCAACACAAATGTACTTTCACAATTAACAAACAAAAGGAACATTTACTGAAACTATTAAAAACTTAAACCTATATATTTACTATAATATGATAGCTTAATTGTTGCTCTAACCAATCATTTTTAAACTTTCTTCATAGCTGTTTTGAAAGCTGTGTTTCATTAGAAGTAGTCAAACCACTTGATATAGCACCATAACAAGGTTTCAACCAAAAACTGTATAAAAACCAAGGGAATTGCTTGAAAATTAAGAAATGGGTGACATTTTCTTAGCAAAAAATATTTATTTTTTGGGATGAACAGGAAAGTTCTGAAAAAAAAAGGAAAAAACAGATTGTTTAGTCATAGATAGATCTGAACATTTTTCTTCTGAATTCAACAATATAAATGATCAGATAAAGGGAAGATATGGATTCTGAAATATTTCTGGCTTAAAAGTAGTGAAATATAATGAGAATTAACATATGAAATGACTAAGAATTGTCTCTCAAAAAAGTGTGAAAAATGAGGGAAAATCCTGTCTTCAGATTTAAGGTACAATAATTTAGAATGAAGTTACTTTTTCAGTCTTAAACTGTATACATATGTGGAATGTCTGAGGTTAAGGTTAAGAGTATTTTAATATTATATGTATATATGTGTGTGTTTATATAAAACACTGGGACTTGTACGTTCCACTTCTGCATATTTCATAGTCTATGCTGGAACTCCATGAGAAGGTGTTGCATTTGGAAATAGATGAAGGATGCCATCTGATGGCTGATGATGACTTGATAGGAGTATTTCCCACCTCCTCGTGCCAATACCTCTAGATGTTCTGGTTTCAACTAGGTTGAGGATCATCTGTGTTTTTATTCTTTCTTTATGTTTTGATTTGCCAATTTTACAATTCTCACATTATTTAGACCATCCTTAAGGATGCTTAGGGCTTTCTCCCTGAGTGTATACTAACTTGTTTGGTTATGTGACTCACTGGCCATTTTAGATATTGATAAAGAGGGGCTACTGCCACTGGAATATGCTCTTTTGTAATAAATATCTGTGCTGATTCTTCAAGAACTTTTCACTGCAGGAGCAGAACATAGTATTCTTCCTACCTGTTATGCCATCATTGTTATCCTATTTGGCTTCACAGATTATTAACTCAAAAAACTGACCCTTTGCAGAATTTAATGGGTGCTAAGAAGAATTCCTTATTTTCAAATATCCTTTAGGTCCAGCCTTTTTTAGGGCTGATCCATTCCACTCATATTCCCTCGAAGTCAGTTCTGTAAATTATTTTCTAGTTTTGGATTCTACTCTAACCCTGCTTGATACATATTTTTCTTCTAGTCTAGATGATTATCTTCCTGTCCTGTAGTTTTATGTTTGTTTTTCATGTTCATTGGTTCTCATCTCCTTTACAATGTGGGTATTCTTGCTTTCAATATTTCAGAGGGAATTCTACCTTGTTTGAATTTTACATTTTTAGAATTAGAATTAATTTCAGACAGGTACTTAGCTCTGAAATACTTATCCTTCCACCTCCATACAACCAAAATTTCCATCATGACTGCAACTTTCATGAAAATTAGAATTATAGTTGGAAAGCAGAGCTCATTTAAGATACTCTGATGCTTGGGCAATAATTCACATGGAAAGTGAGAGAGTGGAGAGTTGTAGGTAAGTGACACATGCTTTGCAATGCATAAAGGACATTCAGGTTTTAAATGTTTCATTTAATGAATGAGATGGCCTAGATGAACTGAAAGGTCTCTCATTATCATTATAGTGTTATAACAAAGTAAAAATTTTAAATTGTAATATGTGAAATTAAACAGAAAATATTTACCAAATGTCATTAAGCTTCTCTTCACCAGCATCTTTTTTTTCTAAGCATGTCACAAGGATTTTAGTGGGGTACATTCAAAACTAAATTCTTTTTTTTTATGGTAATCCATTAAGTATAGCATAAAACTTATCTAATAATCCATATTTTAATAGTATATAAGTTTTAAGTACTTAATTTTATAAGCAATATTTAAAAAATCCTGAATTTCTCCTAGTGTGAGAATTGTTATATTTTCTCTTTTGGCATCTCCTCTTCTCTAATCTATTTACCACCCCCTTCAAGAAGTATGAAATTTGATGTACATTACTCATTATAATTAATTGCTGCATCCCTTTACTGGCACTAAAATGCACTGGCAGTCATTTACTATGACAGTAAAATGTTGAAGCAGTCATATTTTGGCAGTAAAATGTCATAAAACCCATTCAATCTTATTTCATTACAGAGCCATCAAATGAAAATCAAACCCCTCTTGCCACACCTGTCTGTCATAACCTCTCTTTCAGAAATTGTCAATAGTTCTCTCTGATGTTCAATACTATATTATTTATAATCAACAGAAAGTCAAGGTTTTCATCTATCAAATGATGTATTATATTTCATTGATTTCTGAAAATAGAATTGTCAATTTTGTTTTCAGCTCAAGCTTTATTCCCAAGGGAAACACATTGACAAGCTTAGATGAATTTTTATTAGCTCTTGTTGCATAGTTAGAAAGCAAGAAAAATGTGATAGTTCCAAACATACTTATCTCTCTTACACACTATTACTCGACTGATTTTTTTTTTGCTTGCTCCAGTCTTTTATATCCCACTCAATTTCCCTTGGCGATATTTGTCTCCTGACACTCTCCACCTACATCAATGCACCCTATATCCTGGTGCTGTATATAAGCATCTCATTCAGATAATGGTATCACTCTTTCTATATATATATATATATATATATAATAAAACCAACAACAACAACTACTGATTAACAAGCCACTTTA
>NW_013668221.1:17110-29104 GCF_000517525.1 Limulus polyphemus
TTATCTCTCTTACACACTATTACTCGACTGATTTTTTTTTTGCTTGCTCCAGTCTTTTATATCCCACTCAATTTCCCTTGGCGATATTTGTCTCCTGACACTCTCCACCTACATCAATGCACCCTATATCCTGGTGCTGTATATAAGCATCTCATTCAGATAATGGTATCACTCTTTCTATATATATATATATAAAACCAACAACAACAACTACTGATTAACAAGCCACTTTACAGTATGAATTCCCACATTATTATTTCTAGAATGGAGGCAAATTAGGTCTCCTATCCCACCTGTGATATCTAGCACGCACAACAATCAAGGGGAGCCACTCTCAGTTGAGACTGTCAGTGATCTTATTCGTAGTGAGATGGAGACATATATATTCTGTTTCATGGTGTTCCTCCAGGGGGCTCTGAGGCTGCAATTGAGGGCATTCCTTGACATTCTGGAGAGAATTTAGATTCACTTTTTCCTGCGTCTTGTTTTAGTCTGTTGGCATTTCATTCTCCCCGTGGGACAGTGGTGAGTTTACAGACTTACAATGCTGAAATCCAGGGTTTGATTCCTATGGTGGACACAGCAGATAGCCTAATGCTGCTTTCCTCTAACAGAACAAACTTACCTGATTAAATGTTGTTCCAATTAATGGTAATCAACACAGTTTTAAAGGAAATAACAAAACAAAAAGGAGGCCATTTTGAGATAAGCTGCCTTTGATTTGTTTTCTTCAGTTGGTTCATTGAGAGTGTGATGTTTTGGGTCTGGGAGCTAATATTTAGTTTTCTTTCCATTCACAGACATTGTGGTTCATGCAGAGAGGTTTACTTCTTACATGAAGGGACAGTTATGCCTTATCTGATAAGGTTGTTGGAACTTTATGATTTAGCTTACCAACGCTAGGTGGAAGCATATTCCAATTCTCAAATAATACATCTCCTCCTCAAATTTAGGGGCTCTAATGTGGAATTTGTAGTTAACCTGAATAGATCAATGTCCCCTGGTGGGACAGGGCCAGTCTATGTTTTGTTTTTCTTACACTGGACTTTGTGAGAAGACTCAGGATCACTAACTTCATTGATGATGAGCTGGAACCATGCACATTGGTTCAATTGTCAGCTTCCACATTCATCTCTGTTGTTGTTGGCCTCTTGAAATTCATTGGCTTCTATAGGGGGTCATAGTTCCATGCTTATTCGAGGGTCCCGACCCCTGACATCAGCCCCTCGGTACATTGGTACCCAGAATATAATCTGTCTATATCCAAGGATTCTGCTGTACTGTTGGATTGCCACCAGTGGCATCAATGATTATTGTATGCCTTCATGGTCCGTGGAAGCTCAGCTCCGAGAATTCTGGAAGTTGCATTTAACCTGTATTGCTTTGGGTAATGCCTTACTGTTCAAGGAATATCCTCAACCTTCCAATCTGTTTCTGGATATGAGTTCTCAGGTATATTCCTTTTCTTATTCTTTTACCCATGTCTTTTACTATTTCCCATTATTTACTCCGTGAACTCAATTCTCAGGATGTTGTTGACATTCTTGAACAAGTCTACACTCTCACATATGTCTAATTGTCCTTCTTTTGTGACTCTTTTTGTCCTGACATGCAATTATTCTTCCTTTTCTAGAATCTCTGTCTTTGAATTATTTTTTTTTTTTTACCTGGTTAGGGAGTAGACCCCTTACCTTCTGTTTTGCTCTTTCGTTCTCCATTTTTGGGTATTCATCTTTTTCTCAGAACACCTATATACTACCTTTCCTCACTCCACCTTTTTTCTCAGCTAAGAGAAGAGTTGAAGAAAATGACCAGATGTACCAACTAGCAAGTAGGTGTGAGAAAGGACTTGGATATTGTCACAACCTATCCAAACCAAGCAGCCTCTTGCAGAAGAGGAGATGTATGGGGAAAAGGAGTCCTCCCATGTATGGGCCAATAGGAGCCAATCATCCATTTAGAAGTGGACTCTCAGTCCCATGCCGTGAAAGTGAAATTGAATACATAATGGGTGATTGCAATCTTGATGGATAAAAATTTAAATTGTTTGGAAGATGGGACAGTTGGGATGTAGAGGAAGGCATTCAACACGTTGACTTTGGTCCTCCACTGCCCAGGTGAAAAGAACCACTGGAGTGTGTAAAAATTTTCCACCTGGAATTGTGGAATCGACCACAAAGTGGTGGAGATATGACCTTGGGAACTACAGAGAGACCAGACAAAAAGTAAGGTATAAACTCTTTCGCATTATTTCAGTACTACTAAAATGATATCCCTGGAGAAAGTAAGTTTTTAGCCAAAAGTCTGGACCCCAAAATCTCTGAATAATCCTTTGGAAGGCCCAAATTTCTCACCAAATCATTAAGTTCACCTTGTGTGAAAAGTTGTGGTTCACCAGATGGTTGAGGTTGAAAACAATCCATATCATCATTTTTATTGACATCAGATTCAGAATCAGATGAAACTGTATCAAAAGTTTCTGGTGGAGTAGGTACAGGTACTTCAGGTCCATGAGCAAGGGTCTTATATAAAGTAGATTGAAGTTCAGATAAGAAATTTCCTTTTTATTTTGGGTGTTATAGTCTTGTATGTTACATGAGCAAAAATAGCAGTCATCTCCCTGGTTTATAGGCTCATGCCAGACCATTGGAATTCCAAAAGGTAAAGGCTTTTTCTTTAGCCCATTGTTTCAACTCTTCGACACAAATGGTGCAAACTTTGTGTGGAGCCCATGATTTATCTTTAAATATTACATTTATCCCCAAGTTTTATTCCAAAATATGCATAATATGCTCTCATGTCATGATTGGTCAAGAGCCTGTGTGGGCAGCCCATTGGCTAATGGCCATTTCACAAAAATGTGTGGCCAACTTGTAGAATCATCGATAGTGTGTTTTTTAGCTGGTCAGAAAAAAAGAATGCCAAATCTCTCATTGAAATTTCATGCTTTTGTAATTTTGAAAAATATTTTTTTGTATTTTTGCATTGTTTTTATAATTGACTATGACTTTCATTAGAATCCTGAAATAAATTTATTTAGTGAAACTTTTCTGTTTTATTAATAGTATGGCCATTTCTGTGATCGACTGGCCACATTTATGGCCAGAAAAAATATTTGGTTGCCCACCCATGGTCTAGAGAAATCTATAGCCAATGGTTGTCAAGATTTTAAGCATAACAAAATGTGACCCAATTTTATTGAAAATGATTCATTGAGGTAAAAGTATATGTGATGTTTTGTGAAAAATATGTATGTGATGGAGAAAAGTGGATATCATTTTCAGATTCAGTGTACAGGAATTACTGTAGAACATGTAAAAATATTAAGACATAAAATTATCGCAGGCCTGTGTTATGATTATAGTAAATTATACTCATCATTGAATAACAATAGTTACAGTTGATTTTTAAAAACATTTAAACCAGGTACTGCATTGGACTGTTAGACAAGAATAATGGAACAATGAAGGTCTATAGCACCCAGATGTTTCACATGCGTCCGAGTTTAGAAGATGCTGGTAAATATGATGTGCAATACACTGTATAGTATTTAGAGAAAGTTATTCCAGTAGATACCTAGTCTATTATATAAAACACTTTATTTTGCTTTAAGCTAGTATTATTGAAAATTTTTATCTTTTGCAAGTAGAATTGAAAGAAAAGGTAATCTAAAATACTAATTTTAAGCTCCTTGGGATTTAATAAAATGTATACTTGTCTGTGTTTGGAAAATTTCTGTTCAGGTTTGATCATTTTAAGTGTTCGTGTGTGGTTATTTTAAGTCATTTTTTAATTCTAGGGAAAACTTAAAATATACTTTGGGGCTAACTCTTTGGTGTATATATTGAACATTTTCAGGCTCTTTTGTGAGCTCTTCATCAGGTGAAAGACAATTTGAAAAACAATATTACTTTAAACACAGCAGTGTAAAACATTACATAAAGTTCTACAATTTACCATGTTATAAACAGAAAAATGTACAATAGGTAGTTTGTTATATGAATTAAATACTTGAATTTAAATATGTAACTGTAGTGAAAACTACTTATAAAATCATAAATTATTTGCACATACCAGACATTAAAAAAGGGGAATATAAATGTATTTCTAACAAGATATAAAAAAAAATTCACACAAAGAAATATAATCAATTCATGAGACACCATAACAAGACAATATTATTTTATTTCACAATTTGCTTATGTGTATTCTACTATTGTCACGATTCAAGCTATTTTTGGTCCAGAATTTCCACAGTTGCTGATGTGTATTCTATTAAAGTAATGATTCAAACCATTCTTGGTCTAGAATTTCCAATTTGTTGATGTGTATTCTACTATAGTCACAATTCAAGTTATCTTTGGTCCAGAATTTCCACAGTTGCTGATGTGTATTCTATTAAAGTAATGATTCAAACCATTCTTGGTCTAGAATTTCCACAGTTTGCTGATGTGTATTCTACTATAGTCATGAGTCAAGCTGTCTGTAGTCCAGAATTTCCACAGTTTGCTGATGTGTATTCTACTATAGTCACGAGTCAAGCTATCTGTAGTGCAGAATTTCCACAGTTGCTGATGTGTATTCTATTAAAGTAATGATTCAAGCCATTCTTGGTCTAGAATTTCCACAGTTTGTTGATTTTGTATTCTACTATAGTCACGAGTCAAGCTATCTGTAGTCCAGAATTTCCACAGTTTGCTAATGTGTATTCTATTATAGTCACGAGTCAAGCTATCTGTAGTCCAGAATTTCCACAGTTTGATAATGTGTATTCTATTATAGTAATGATTCAAGCCATTCTTGGTCTAGAATTTCCACAGTTTGTTGATTTTGTATTCTACTATAGTCACGAGTCAAGCTATCTGTAGTCCAGAATTTCCACAGTTTGCTAATGTGTATTCTATTATAGTAATTATTCAAGCCATTCTTGGTCTAGAATTTCCACAGTTTGCTGATGTGTATTCTACTATAGTCAAGATTCAAGCTATCTGTAGTTCAGAATTTCCACAGTTTGCTAATGTGTATTCTATTATAGTCATGATTCAAGCTATCTGTAGTCCAGAATTTCAACAGTTTGCTACTGTGTATTCTATTATAGTAATGATTCAAGCCATTCTTGGTCTAGAATTTCCACAGTTTGCTGATGTGTATTCTACTATAGTCAATATTCAAGCTATCTGTAGTCCAGAATTTTCACAGTTTGCTAATGTGTATTCTATTATAGTAATGATTCAAGCCATTCTTGGTCTAGAATTTCCACAGTTTGCTGATGTGTATTCTATTATAGTCATGATTCAAGCCATCCTTGTACCAGAATTTCCACAATTTACCGAATTAAACAAATCTGAAGGTATCTTCTGGTTTCCCCAGTGTACTTATTCCCATAATTGCATTTTATGCCATAAATAACATTTTATTGTTTAAGTTTTATGTAGCAATTCTTTGACCTTGGTCTTTTAAATTGTTTTTGAAGATGACATAAATACTATATTTTCTACAAGTATGGTGAAATTTTGGTCTAAGTTCTGGAAGAATGGGTAATACAGTATAGATGTCTCATTTTTCTTTCTTGTTTTCACTTTGTTGATGTTCTTTAGTGGTACTTAATGAAGTGATTCTAAGAATTAAGGATTACAAAGACAGAGGATTCATAAGAAAATAGATGTGATAACTCTTTTTAACCTGTGTATGATGACTAAAATCAAACTTTAAATACTGATAGGTGTTTTTTAGTTTCTGTATTCTTGCAACTATTGTTCAGCCAGCTTTTATTATCATAGTACCAAGGAAAGTGTCAGTCAAAGTATGCCAGTAATACAAATTTAGTCACAACAACAATTATGCAGAATATTTACCTTGAGCAATGCATAGTGTGCACTGGAAAAAAGGAAGGGATGTTAATTTTTTTCTTCTTTTTCTGCTTACTTCTCTGCATCTGAATGTTTTCTATGAATTTAATTGAATCTTTATAATCCACCCAGTGGCTCAGCAGTATATCTGCAGAATTACAATGCTAAAATCCAGGTTTCAATACTCATTGTGGCACAGCACGGACATCCCATTATGTAGCTTTGTGCCTAGTTTCAAACAAAGCATTTTTTATAAAATATGATAAAATTTTGGAAGGGTTCTCATTCTTAAAATCAATGAGTTAAGTTCTTGAAAAATTAATAGCTAGGTTATAAAGTTCTACCTCATGTATATGCATTTATTATAATATACTATAAATATCCACTAACAGTAATCGCAATTCACACAACATTCAGCCTTGATAATGGATGCAGAGTGCATTCGAAACACGTCGGCCAATTCACCACTATCTACAACTTTTGCCTGTTGTTCTAACAACGTTAAAACGGCTTATCGACTTCTTGAGAAGATTTCCAAGAAAAAGTAAACCTACAGACATCGGTCTTTATTCAACAAAATCTGCTTACAAGAAAATCTGTCACCAAAGTACACCAACATGCATTTATTATTATTAAATGTTTTTATTTAATATTCTGAAGTGTTGAAAGTTACAGATAACAAGATTTGACTTTATATACATCTCGAACTGTAAAAAATTTTAGTTATTTACGGTTACTATTTTGTTTATTTCTTTCCTTGTCTTATTGGTCACCAAGATGTTTTGTGTATGATCTTTGCAAATGTAAACTGTTTTATGTACCACAGTGAAATAAAATCGCTATCACAAAATATTACGAACATACAAAATTCATTCTTTATCAAATATAGGTGGTTTTGAAGAAACAGAAAACCCAACTGAGAAGTCTAAAAGTTACACTGAAAAGGTGAGTAATGATGGTACTACATGTAGCTACTACACTGTAATGTATACACAAATTGATCTACAAATAATACAGTGTAATACAAACTAATTCCATATAATGTCATTGTTACATAATCTAAATGTAGCTGAATTTCATACACAATACTTCATTTGTTTTCCCTATCATGGATTTTTACTGGATAATTCCCCAAACAATTAAAAGTTGTATTTGCAGCCCAGAATGTTGTTTTTCATTCTTGCAATGTTCAATGATTTGCATTATCTGTACACATTGTTAACCCACATTTGGATTGTTTTTAACCACCTAGGATACATTTAGCTAGTTAAAAAAGCATATTTGTCATTTCCCAAATGAAGGCAGTATATTTAGTTGTCTAAATCAAAAATGGCTCATAATAACCTATGGGTGTCTCTAAGGGATGACAAGTATTCTAACTGAGAATGATGATATGAATTACATTAAGAAACTAGTGGAAAATGGTTTTGTTTTCACTAAGTCTATGTATTCTCTGACCAAATGATAACAGCTATACATAGTCAAAGCAAACATGAGGACAAAAATGGAAGATGTTGATTGTTAGCTGTTTTATCAACTTGCATTTACAGCTATATAATGTTATTTTACTGTCGTAATTGTGTTTTTCCTTATTGACTTAAATATTATTGTATATTGCTATTTATACAACTCCTCCTCCCCACATCAAAAGTCACCTATCTCTAGACAGCATTTTTTTTAATTTCTAGAAGATTAACACAGCAAGGATTGTGCATTTCAAAATATCATACTTTTTCTGAAAGAAACAGAGTAAAAAAAGAAAAAGCATTTCATGCACTGAAGTATTACATAGGTTTTGCTACAAATGAGATATATGAAACAATTATGAATTCCACTCTTTCATAACTAGTTTAGAATGTATCTTTCAAAAATTTTTATGCACTTTCTGCATGTAGTTAATCGCATTCTTATTAACTCTCCTTACATGCATCCTTTTCTGCTCTTGTCACAAGGTTTTAGTGAGTTACATCAAAATTCAGTTAAACTACTTTTCTATCATGGTAGTTGAATGAACTTAATATCAAAACATAGCTAATAATTCAAATTCTAATGCTATAGAAGTTTTAATCTATAGTATGAGAATTGTGACATTTGCTCTTTAGGCATCCACTCATCTCTTAATTTATTTATTACCCTCTGAGAAGTATGAAATTTGACTTAAATTATTCATTATGATATTGTTATTACTCAGGCAAAACATAATTTTTACAACTTTCAATTTTATTTGGTTACAAAGCCATATGGGGGAAAATCAGACCCTTTTTGCCATGCTCACCTGTCACATCCTATGTTTTACAAATTGCCAATAGTTTTCTCTGATGTTTAATACTATATTATTTATAACCAATAGAAAGCCTAAATATTAATTTATCAAATGGTGTATTATATTCCATTGTTTTCTGTAGAGAGAAATGTCAATACACTTCCAGTTCAAACTTTATCCCTATGAAAAACACATCTATGAGCTTAGCTAAATTTTCAGTGACATATAGTTTGAAAACCAGAAAAATTGTGCTAGTTATAGGATATTGTCTGCTTTTTGTGTGTTATTATCTGTGTTCTTGGTGCATTGTTTAATTAAATAAAAAAATATTTAGGGCAATAGTACCATTAATATAAAAAAGCTGGGTTAAGTGTCATCGACAGCAAAAAAAAAACAGGTAAGTACTATCTTTTTTGTTTTTCATGTTTGTTCTTTATTTATTATTATAAAAGTAACTAAAATCTAAAAATTGGAAGTTTTTAGGTTAAATAAGCTTAGATTAGGTAAAGGAAAGAAAAAAAACTTTTCATGAGGTATGCTCATGAGTAGCCAATGTGTTACATGATTCGCTAGGGTAATGTGAGCTACACGTTTACCAGTGATTTACAACTTATATGGTGCAGATATATATGGTTCAAAGTATAAACAAATGTTATATGTTTAAAACTATGTTACAATTGAAGTAATTCTACAAAAGGTAACTTAGATTTATTTATGGTGGTTACAAGGTCAGTCAAACTGACCAACCTCATGTAGGGTAGGGAAAATAACAGAATATGAAGTTTTATTGAAAGAAAAATAGTTTGAAATTGAATTAGGAAGTTTTAGAGGTTATGCAAATAAAATCTGACAATTTTCAGATGAGGAAAAGTATTTCTAATCTTAACATGAAAATCACTGCACTCTGAGCAGTCAACACTCTGATTATATATATATATATATATATTCATGGAGAAATTTTTAGTGAGAATACTTCATTAAAACATGATTTTTTGTCTACTAAAGATTCCTAATGCTTATTGAAAGTTTGCAAAATTTAATGAGGATAAGCAAAACATGTTAGAAGTTATTGTATGGAAACTATAAAGGTCAATTTGGGGTCACGAACTCAGCCGAATTGACTAAGCCTGTAGTGAGAGTGTTAGGTGTATCTTGAAAGGCCATACACATGTACTAATCTTCTTTTGCTTAGGTAAAGTTGCATACACCAATGGCTAGAAGTTACTATCACTATGACCCTGTGTGTGAGACCCCTGAGGTGTAGTTATCCCATTTCAAAGGATGTTCCAGATACTTACACAAATTGATATGAATTAAGGGCTTTTTGTCCATATAAATGTTGTTTGAAATGTGCAGCATTGGATTCTGATATAGCATACTTAACTTTTGGTTTATATTTCACTCTTTTAAAGAAAGACTGCTGTTTTAACTCTAACAACCAATTAAAGGACAACAGACCGACCAGTCAGTATAATATATATGTTGACACATTATTCACTGTGAATAAAGATTTTGTTTATTTGTGTATTTCTTTCCATTACTGCCTGAGTTTGATACATTATCTCCTTGACTTTCGTGATTTTGCATTTCAGAGATACTTTGAAACTTTTCTGCTGTACATCAGTGAACCTGAATACCACAGACTAGTTAAAAAGAAACATTTTGATGTCATGAACTAGGACATGCTATTGCAAAGTTTATTTTGAATATGATCCTTTTTCTGTTTGATTGTCTGGTACTGTAATGATTTTAAGAGCACATAGAACTTACTGCAGAGAGGAGGAAATCATGACTGAAGTGAGGACAAGACTGAAGATTGGAGCATGTGACAAAGACTGTGAAAGGCACCCTTACATTCAGAGCTTTCACCAGTTAGAACAGTCATTGGTCCAGTAAGAGAGGCATAACTGACACACACTATCTGAGTAGTTAGTGTTGGAGAGATTAACATGGACTGATTAAATCAGGCTAAACGTGTATTATTTAGCTAGATTTTTATCTGAGTTATTTTTTAAGTTTACCCTATGTAGCAGGTCTTTCATGACCCCCTAGATGGCTGTTGTTATAATATTGAAAGAAATTTTGATGTGGCCCATTGTGTGCATTATACAACCACCACTACTATCAAAGATTTTTATACAAAGCTTGCATGAAAGCTAAATATTTGAATATTGTTATCAATCAAAAATTGAAAAGTTGTTTCCTATCAAAAAGTTTAGTATTGCTACCAATCAAAAATTTGAATATTGTCACCATAAAAAATGAATATGAAGTTCATTCATATTGGCTTTCCCTTTGTATCTTGGCTACTCAAATTTGAAAGTTAGCAACCAGTTTGGTGTATTTACTTTGTTTTGTTGACTTCACACTTTCAGTAGACTTCTTTTGATAAGTTCATGTTTTGTTTATTAATCTTGGATCAATCAGTAATTCAGGTTTTATTGTGTAGACTGTTTTATGTTCTTTTATGGGTACAACTATTGTTAATTTCTGCATTATCATATGTAGAAAATAGAAAGTGAAATTTCTTTGCAGAAAAATGTCTGAGAGAAGACTATATTTCTTCCATTGCTTCTTTTCTTTCCAATCCAATCTTATACTGTGTTTTCACTTTCTTTCATGCCTTTTCTCCCACCTATTCTTACTGGTTTCTTCTTCTACTCTAATTTCTTTCCTCGACTCTTCAAACTGACTTTCACCCTTTCTTCATAAAAGTTCATACTGCCTTCTTCCATTCCTATTCTTTTTTTTTTTACATTGTCAGAAAATTCAAGAAGAGTGCTTTCCTAAAGTGGACTTTCCTTTATTAATTCCTACTTCTTCTATCCATTCCTTTTTTTTCCTAGCTGTTCAAACTATCTTTCACTGCTACTCTTTCCTTAACTTTTCACACTCTCTCTCATTTTTTCAATATTTTTTCTTTCCCCAACTATTCATATGATCTTTTCTTTTTTCTTTTCCTGTTCTTTCTCCATTTGCTCAATCTACCTTTTTGTTCTATGCCTGTTCTATTCCCAACTGTTCATATTGTCTTCTCTTCCTCTTTCTTATTTTATTTCATTTCTTTCCCCAATTGATCACTCTGCCTCTAGTCCTTTTGTTTTATATTATGTAAATGTTCACCCTCCCATAGTTTATACTTCTGTCTATGAAATTTTTGAATTATCTTTTGTCCTAATCTGGAACATACTGAATGTGGTTGAAGGATGTGTAAAATTCTGTTTGATTTGTCACTTTTTTATAGACTTTCCAATTAAGGAAATTATATGCTGTTTCATTGGGATAGTTGCATTGTTACACATTTTCCCTTGCACTTGGAGGAAAACTTCACAATTGTCAACATAAGATTTTTCTGATTGGTCAGCTACATAGAGAAAATGCTTTTTGGTTGCAGTTTTTGTGCTTTCATGTAAAACTACTTTTGATTCTTGAGAGAAGATTTGTTTCTCACTTGGGAAAGTCGAGACTTATTTTTGATGTATTGTCAAGCCATATAATTGTTGCTTCTGCTGATCATGTCTACTCTACTTCTTTAATTTCCTGGTTAAGGTGATCATAATTTTTATGTATTGTCTGTTTTTGAAGCCTTATAATACTTGCTATGCTGATCATGTCTACTCTACTTCTTTAATTTCCTGGTTAAGGTGATCATAATTTTTATGTATTGTCTGTTTTTTAAGCCTTATAATACTTGCTATGCTGATCGTGTCTACTTTACTTTAATTTCCTGGTTAAGTTGATCATAATTTTCATGTATTGTCTGTTTTTTAAGCCTTATAATACTTGCTTCTGCTGATCGTGTCTACTTTACTTTAATTTCCTGGTTAAGTTGATCATAATTTTCATGTATTGTCTGTTTTTTAAGCCTTATAATAGTTGCTT
>NW_013668221.1:29929-47383 GCF_000517525.1 Limulus polyphemus
TCCATAGAATTCTTCTTTCTGCTGATCGTGTCTACTTTACTTCTTTAATTTTCTGGTTAAGTTGATCATAATTTTCATGTATTGTCTGTTTTTAAGCCTTATAATTGTTGTTCTCCTGATGGTATATACTTTACTTCTTTAATTTGATGGGTAAGTTGATCATAATTTTCATGTATTGTTTGTATTTCAAGCCATATAATAGTTGCTTCTGATCATACAGATCATTTGTTTATCTATCTTTAACTTTTTCACAATGTAACACATTAACAATACAATGAACAGTTTTGACCTTCAGCTCTTTTCATCATCAAACAGAATTCAATTTCAATTTAGACTTCAGTTCAGTCAAAATAATAACATTTTATATGAAGTTGTTTTGTTGACCAGTTCTGTTATGTTTTGATAGCTGGTTATACTGTTTTATTTTTATAATAACATAATGATCATTGCTTTTTATTTTGATTTGTTTATTGCTTTATTTCTTTCTCACTAGGTTGACATGCTTACCAGTGCATTTGGAAGCAAGCGAAAAAGAAAGGCAATGGAATCTAGGGTCCATCACAAAGTTGAAGAAGGAAATCTAGAACTAGCTGCAGACAAAGTTGTGGAAAATATAGATAAGGAAGTATCAGGTAGGCTTAATACTGGCTATCTATAGAGATAGTAATGTTTTGGAAACACAAAGTTTAGCTTAATACGGGCTGTTGATAGATATAGTAAAGTTGAGAAAACACAAAGTTTAGCTTAATACTGGCTGTCCATAGAGATAGTAATGTTTTGGAAACACAAAGTTTAGCTTAATACTGGCTGTTGATAGATATAGTAAAGTTGAGGAAACAGAAAGTTTAGCTTAATACTGGCTGTTGATAGAGAGAGTAATGTTCACATGGTATTTTACAAATACATAGCTTACATCAGCATTTTTCAAACTGGAGGCTATATATCCCCAGAGGTCCATCAGGGTGCTCCAGGGGGTCTGCAAGTCATTTCCAAAATGTCATTAAATATTTTTAAAAAGTTTGATTTATAGGATAAAAAGTAATTTTCATGAAATGAAATTTATATTAATTAAAACATATAATTTTAGAATATAGTATTTCATGTACATCAAATCTTTTTTTTTTCAAAATAAAAAACCTAATAAGGTTGGGGGTCTTCAGAATAATTGAGAATGAAAAGGGGTCCTCAGGTTACTAAAGTTTGAGAACCACTAGTTTAAATAAAAGTCTAGCAGTTGATAATTGCAATATTATACACATACAAAGTTTGAATAAAGGTTTAGCCTTTGATATTTGCAATATTATAGGAATACAAAGTTTAGATAACAATCCAGTTGTTGATAATTACAATATTATACAAAGTTTAAATAGGCTTAGTTGTTGATATCATAATGTTCCACCAAGTTTGAATAAAAATCTCACAGTTGATAATCTCCTTCTTTTACAGAGTTTAGATAAATATTCACTGTTAACTAGCATAGACCCGCAAAACATTTCCGGCCAAATTAGTATCTTTATCGTAATAGTACTTCTTTAAATATAACATTTCTAGCACAATACAAACGAATTGTAATCATAGACAACAAAAGGTATAAATCTACTTGTATATAGGCCGTACTTTATAAAACTTTAACTTATGTTAAGCCTAATTTCGATAAAGAGATAAATTAACACGGTAACCTGTGTAAATTTTTTTTTACTTTAGTTTAGTTAGGAATAAACTTTACTGTACTTAATGCTATTGATAAATAAACTTATAATGTTATTCTACAACCTAATGTCAAACTTTTTTTAAAAAACTTTGATAAGTTTTTAATATTCTGTTGTACAGAATGGTTAGTAAAGTATATTTACATTCCCCTTTCGTTGGTACTTCTTGTTTCATACAGCAATTGTAGCAACTTGATCACTGAGCTTTGCAGCTCTCTGCCACAGGCAGACTGTTTGTCGTCAAGTGAATAATGCCCATGCGTGGTGTTTCTTGGGGAAACATTCTAACTATGTTTGCTTATGCAGCAGGTTCTCGGTCAGAAAGCGTAACGGTCGTACATACAAACAAGCAGAATAATAGTATAGATAATCACAATATTATACAGTTAGAGTTTAGATAAATATTCTGCTGTTTTATAATTTCAGTATTATACAGTTACAGAGTTTAGATAAATATTCTGCTGTTTTATAATTACAGTATTATACAGTTACAGAGTTTAGATAAATATTCTGCTGTTTTATAATTACAGTATTATACAGTTACAGAGTTTAGATAAATATTCTGCTGTTTTATAATTACAGTATTATACAGTTACAGAGTTTAGATAAATATTCTGCTGTTTTATAATTACAGTATTATACAGTTACAGAGTTTAGATAAATATTCACTGTTTATAATCACAATATTATACAGTTTCGTTTATTCTAATTGTTTACAATTACGATTTTATATGAGTGCAAGTTTAGATAAAAAAAATCCAGCTGTTGATAATCACAGTCTTATACAAAATATGAAACAAAAGTTGATATGTTAATAATGCAATATTGTAGAAGTGCAAAATTTAGGTAAAGTTCCAGCTTTTGATAATCACAATATTGTGTAAACACAAACTTTTTCAGTCCAGAGGCACAAAAGTGGACATTAACTACTACTTCTATGAAACTTGAATGTCTCACAAGTTTCTTATTTTCTGTCCAATCACTTTTATGATAAACCAAGATAATCAAAGAACCTTTTCCCAAGTTTTTAGATTGTTTTAAGATATTTCCCATTTATGAAAAAGAAAAACAAGTAGAAGTAGGTGTGTTTTGCTACCCAATGTGTCTGCAGCCAATAGTGCCATTCTGTGGTTTTCTGTCAACTGTAATTGTTACTGTTGAGGGAAAGCGTTCTTGTTTTTTTAAAAAAAACAACTATTCCAATTGGCTGAAAGGATGAACATTTTAAGATTTTATAACCTATGTAACTGAAGATAAACCATTCAAAAAATATCTGCCAAAGAATAGACTAGTTGTACTGACTTCTCTGGTGCCTACACTAATTGGATCCAATTTCAAAATGCTTTTAGATAAAAAAGACAGTCATGTTACTGATGTATACACATAGAAAATGTGGTGTTGACTGGCCTCAAATGTGTTTTTTGTATTTATAATGTTTCAAATCAACTCGGACTTTGAAGTCATAACATTTTCACCTTATTTCTTATTTTGATTATATCCAGCAGGAGGAAAGTGACAATGTTTTAAAAAATATAATATAAAGCCTTTGCATGAACAGCTTTGAAAACCACTGAACTAGAAAGGGTTAAAGATCCAGCTGTTGAAGTACAATAGTATATAAAGACAAATATTTAGAAAGATACAGTTGTTGATAAACACAATATTGTCTAAACAAAAAAATTTCTAAAATGGAACAGCTGTTTATTATCACAATATTGTGTAAACAAAAGTTTCAAAATGAAACAGCTGTTTACAATCACAATATTGTCTAAACAAAACTTTTAAAATGAAACAACTGTTTATAATCACTGTATTGTGTAAACAAAAACTTTTAAAAAGAAACAGCTGTTTATAATCACAATATTGTCTTAACAAAAAATTTCTAAAATGGAACAGCTGTTTATAATCACAATATTGTCTAAACAAGAATTTTTAAAAAGAAACAGTTGTTGACAAACAAAATATTGTGTAAAAAAGAAAGTTTTAGAAAACAAAGAGCTGTTAGTAGGTATAACATTGTTCAAAATTAGATGTAAAAGTAGTTATTGAATCAGTAATTTTTTAAGAATGTACAAAAGTAAAAATAACTCATATTTATAAATCTTCAAAGAGGGCATACTAAGAAAACTTCCAAATAAATAGGAAAGACATCAAGATTTTCTCAAAAATTTTATGTGGCCTGTTAATGACACCAACAATATGTAAGAAAACACCAAGGTCATAAATTTGAGTACCTATAGTTAGCTTTCAAGGAAACGAAAGCTGGAATTAAAATTCAGTCTTCTTTGTATCTATAGTAATTAAAAAGAACAACAAGAGACATGCTGTTCTCACACTACTTTTTAGAAGAACATGATAGTATGGCTGAGACTGCTGAAAAGCTGATAAGGTACTATAATATTTATTTCCAAAAGTAAGCTAAAAAAGGTATACATTTAATCAAAAGTTGGAAAATTCTTATGTTACAACTTCTTTTAAATTTAAAAAGGTTCTTATCTCTTTCACTACAGGCTTGGTCCTTGGGACCAACCTCGTAACCATTTTGTGCTTGTTATAGTTTTCATGCTATAACAAGATATATAAATTGGATAATAAAATTAAGTTATTGTTCCGAAATAACTAAAACTCTAGCTATAGTTGATTCTGCTTATAAAAACTTTTACCTGGCATAAGATTTATAAATTATCACTATGTTAGCAGTATATTAATAAGCATATACTAAATGTTAGTATGTTGTTGATATTTTTGGTCATAAGTATTTTCACAATCACATTATTATTTAACTTAGAAGTGAACTTTTAGAGACAATACAGTTTTCTAAATTCATTGTATCAGATGATTTTATTGTTTTCTGTTACTTACATATTAAGATACTAACTTTAATTTTGATATTAAAAATTTTGCTAATTACTGTAAGATATTAAAACCAAGTTTATTTAATTGAAAAAGGCATAAAGACAATGAAAAAGAATCGATTGGAACTTGAAATGCCTGAAGCAATTCCGCCACAGAATCGAAATGCCACGTGTCCAGAGGAGGTGTATAATGTGAAGGATAGTATCCTTATTTTTTTTTATAAATATAGTAAATACAGAAAAATATAATGTCTTTCTTTATAGATAAGTTTGTTGTTTTATATCTATTGAAGATAAAATAGCCATGGGGTTGTTTGATAAACAAGCGCTTCTTTATAGATAAGTTTGGTGTTTTATATCTGTTGACGGTAAAATATCCATTTGGGTTCATGTGAAGAAACTAGTAGCTGGACAGGTGATAAAATAAACATTTCCATAGGCTGTAAAAGTAATATAGGTGGTTGAGTGAATTACACTATAGTTTATGTGAAGAAACTGTTTCATTATTTGGATTCTCTTTTGGACATAAAGATTAGAATTCATTGTTTCATCAGTTGATTTCTCTTGTTGGACATAAAGATTAGAATTCATTGTTTCATCAGTTGGATTCCTTTGTTGGACATAAAGATTAGAATTCATTGTTTCATCATTTGGACATAAAGATTAGAATTCATTGTTTCATCAGTTGTATTCTCTTGTTGGACATAAAGATTAAAATTCATTGTTTCATTCTCTTGTTGGACATAAAGATTAGAGTTCATTGTTTCATCAGTTGGATTCCTTTGTTGGACATAAAGATTAAAATTTATTGATTCTTTAGTTGGGTTCCCTTAAATAAATTTTATGAGGCTCAACCAACTTAGGAGATTGAAGTTTTTAATGTTAGAATTAATACAGTAATGTGTATTAAGTTAAACAAATGTGTCAAATGTGAAAAAATAAAACATCCTTCCTTTAACAAATCTGATAAAGTTATATCTATAGAAGAATATTCTGGCCTTGATGAAGAAGCTAATCTTGTGGCAGATGCTACACTTGACCAAATTAACGAATGGAAAAAGGAAGAAAAGTAAGCTGTTTTGTGTATAAACAAACTGAGACATATGCTGATTGACTAACTAACTCTCATGTCAGCCACATACTTTATAGAAGAGATCATTTTACAAGGATGAGTTTGGATAGAGGAATGTTAACCACAAATTTAAACCACAGACTTCTTGGAAAGATCATTTTGTTTTGTTGAGTTTACATTATAACAGTAACTTTAAAAAAAGGATGTTGACAAGAAATGTCAGGTGTTTCAAAGTTAAGTAACTAGTGGGTTTGTAAGTCAAATAGTCTCATCTTCCAATCCTTATCATAATTTATTGGGATGAATAATATAAGTTTTGTTTGTTTAAATATCTAATGCTGGCTTATCCTTGTGAGATGTAAGATTAGGGTAAGAAGTAATGATGGCAATGCCTTCCAACAAATTTACATTTTATTAAACACCATGATCGGTTTTTCATTTACAACTTAAGTTATTAGCTTTCAAACTGAGCTTTATTAATTGATTAATAGAATAATTATAATTAGTTAATTAGCCCTAACAAATAATTAATGTTGTTTTAATTTATATTATTTAACACATATTCAAAAGCTACTTATAATGAGCCAATAAATGTGTTTCAATTTAATTTTAATCTGATTTAATTAGGTTTCTGTATTCCAGATATTGTCACTATATATTAATACACCTTTTTCAGGTCAGACAAACAAAACTTTTCATCCATTTGTTATATGGTAGAACATTTACTCTGATGTAAACAGGTTTCTGTATTCCAGATATTGTCACTATGTATTAATACACCTTTTTCAGGTCAGACAAACAAAACTTTTCTATTCCAGATATTGTCACTATGTATTATAGGTGGTAGAACATTTACTCTGATATAAACAGGTTTCTGTATTCCAGATATTGGAACTATCTATTAATACTCCTTTGTCAGTTCATGCATCAGACAAACAAAACTTCATCAAGCTAAACTTCTGGTCTGTTGTACGGTGTAAGTTTTACTGTTACCTAAACTGATTTTTGTATCCCAGATATTGTCATGATGTATTAACCCTTTCTCCATGAGCATCTTTTTCTGCACGTGTTATGAGGGTTTAGAGAGTTACATTAGAAAGTTAATTAAACTGCTTTCATTTCATCATATACCAATAACTATAGCATAAAAACATAGCTAATAACCCATATTTTAATAGCATATAAGTTGTAAGTTCTTAATTTTACAAAGCAATATTTAAAAAAAATCCTGAATTTCACCTAGTGTGAGAATTGTGACATTTTCTCGTTAGTCATCCCCTCTTCTCTTATTTATTTACCACCCCTCCAAGAAGTACCAAATTTAATGTACATTACTCCTTGTAATATTGTCATCACTCGGGTGAAGCATAATTTTTATAGCCTTCAATATTATTTGGTTACAGAACCATCAAATAGTAAACCAGACTCCTCTTGCCACACCTGCCTGCCATAACCTCTCTTTCAGAAATTGCCAATAGTTCTCTCTGATGTTCAATACTATATTATTTATAACCAATAGAAAGTCAAGGTTTTCATCTATCAAATGACATATTATATTACATTGTTTTCTGAAAAGAGAATTGTCAATTTTGCTTTCAGTTCAAGCTTTATTCCCACAAGAAACACATTGACTAATAAAGGCAAGAACAGTAATTAAACATGAATCAAAGGGCAATAAAACAATAAAATTTAAGTATAAATAGGTGTATGCTGTTACAAGTTTAAAGCTATTTAGGATAAACAAATGTAGTTTCATGTTACAATTTGAAGTCATTCTAGAAAGAAAAAATGAGTAATTTAGATTTTATTTTGGTGTTCATGAGGTCAATCAAATTGGCCAACTTTGTATAGAGTTGGAGTAGAGAAAATAATAGGTAAAATATAAAGTTTTAAATTTGTTTAGGAGGTTTTAGAGATCAGACAAATGAAATCTGAGATTTATTAGAGAAAGAAAAGTAGTTTTAACTTAAATGAGAAAATCACTTTGCACTTGAACTAGTAAAAAAAAAAAGACTATATATATTTATTCACGGCCAAATCTTTAGCAAAAATACTTCATTAAAAAAATCTGATTTTTTTCTGTACAAAAGACTTCTAATGTTTACTGAAAGTCTGCCAAATTTTGTGAAGATACGCTTACTATGTTAAAAGTTATAGTATGGAAGCTATAACAAGTACCATAGAGCAAAGGAGTTAATACACCTTGACCAGCTTTCATGCATCAGACAAAGAACACTTCATCAAACTAAACTTCTCATTTCTATTTTATGGTAGAATTTTACTGTGACTTAAACTGGTTTCTGTATTCCAGATATTGTCACTATGTATTAATACACCTTGGCCGGCTTTCATGCATCAGAGAAACAAAACTTCATCAGTGTAAACTTCTCATCTATTTCCACTATTTGGTAACCCTTTTGAAACTTCGTTATCAAGATATGAAAAAAAAAGGTAATTCAAATTTTGTAATACAAATTTTAGTCTATTTTAAGTATTTAAATAAAAAATCATTTTTAATAATTCTCTGTTTTGCACTGTATTTTTAACTCTTTGCTGTTTGACATAATGTTATACAGATTTTGTATGGCTATGTTCACTTTCATTAATCCAGGATCTGTAAGCCATGTGGTAAAGAAAAACTGGCAGTTTTTCACTGATACAGTTTACATTAGGAATCCATCTTGTGCACTGCACTTTCTGATCAGTATTTACATAAACTGTATCATCAGGAATTCAAAAGGATTTTCCATGTAATGTTAAAAAGGTAAGTGTGACAGAATGGTTTTGACAGTTTTGGAGTCAAATTACATTTGTGTGACTGTCAGTTTCCTCTATCACAAACCACAGTAGTGGTTCTTAATAAAAATCTCTGATTTGTTCTTTATTATCACTGAATCTTGTTCTGCCAGCCTACAGGAATGGTTGTGAGTATTGTAATAAAACCTGGGTAATATTACTAAACACATCGTTGCATATTGTATAGGTTAGTTTTAAGTTTATCTGACTCCCTAACAGATAACATCAGCTGTATAAACATTGACATTTGATCATTTTAATGTAGTCTGTAGTTTATATTGAGTGTCATAATTTACTACATTCATATGTATATAGCTTTGTGTAGGCCTTTGATGTAATTTAATGTTTATATGGCAGGTGATTCTTAACTTATTCGTGCAACTGTATTGATGTTGCATCTAATTTATTTATGTATAGAGTTCCTGCCTTTTTGGACACAATGCTACTGACAGGATCACAGTTTTTTTTACCACTGCACAATTGATTTCTGCCATGTTACACAAATGTCTAAAATATTACACAAACATCTAAGCTGTCTCCCACAAAAGAAATCTTTAAGCTGTAGTTTAAAAGATAGCACCCATCTCAGTTTCAAACATCAGATTGGCAATCACGGTGTGATGGCTGATGGTAAGTGTCAAATTATAGCCAACAATGTATGATTGTGAATTTTATAGATACTGCGGATATAGTAGCTATCCTTGAAGTTGACTATAAGGAGTGGCAAAAATGATAGCGATTCAAGACAAAAGTGAGGCAGAAATTTTGTAGCTATATATTTTATTTAGAAAATATTTATTTTCATATAAAGTATGCAACAGCAATGGCCCACCAGTTTAAGGTTGTCACAGTGGAAGAGGGTTATAGAAGTGTCATAACCCAAACTCCATCAGAAATGGAGGGGGAAAGCTATATTAATATAATTAATTAACACATTTTCAACCTTGTGGAGTATGCAGAAAAAAGAAATATTAAAAAATGCTATTTTGTATGCATTTCCTATTATATTATGACACATTGTCTTATATTTGCATTGAATATATATGCATGTATTTATACAACTTGAAAAATTCATATGGCTATCTATATATATATGGCTTTAGAACACAAAAACTATCAAGACTGCATATATATATATAAATACTAGCTAACATGCACCATTCCAGTATAGTTCAGTAGTCCCTCCAATCCAGTGTTTACAGACTCCCCATATAGCTACAGGGTATAAATATATATATATTACGAGCATATGCATAAAATATGGTATGTTTATCACCATGCATCATAGTGATCATACATGCAGTACTGCTATCAATGATATCAGAAGCAATAGCCATCCAATCTGCATGAAACCAATCCAAAGGTTGTCATTGTTTCCAAAGAGAGTATCATACACCAACTATGATTTTTCATTAAACTAAATTGTTTCAAATTGCTATTATACAGATTTATTTCCATGATGGACATAAAAAAGACTTAAGAAACAAGATTATTAAGAATTGTTAATTATAAAAGGGGGAATAGGGATTTTCAAGAAAGTATAAAATCAACATAGGTAGCTTAAATTTAAAATGCAATCATAAAGCAAAAGGAAACAAGCTCTAGGTTTGAGACATAGTGTTGAAATTATTTCCACAAGCTACAAATCCATATTTTGACTCTCCTAAATATTACAGATTTTAGACATGGAGTTAAAATAGAGATTTTTGTGATTGCATTTTTACTTTAAACTACCTATGTTGTTTCTGTAATTTTTGTATTTGTGGTTTTTCAAATTAACAATTTTTCATAATCTGGTTTGTAGTATCAGAAGCAGGCTGTAAAGTAAATGTTAAGTTTTGTAGTCTTATGATATTTCACAGTTTTTTTTTTTTATGGAATAACTAACTGATCTGTAAACAAGTTTTTCTTATAACTTATTGGTCAAGTTTCTGAATGTTTTTAACAATGTATGGTAGAAATGTATGTCAAGGTTTTGGAAATAATTTTTATTTTAATTGACATGGTATCTTTTTTTATTATTAAACAGATCCCTTACCAACAGTTCCTGAACCATATAAACATCATTTGCTTAATAATTTTACACTGAAGTCAGAAAATGAACATGGAACTACATTCAGGTAAGTGGTGAGGTTAATTATATTTTGATGTGAAAAAGTAAACATTTTCAGCACATTCATGTTGGAAAAGGATAAAAAATGTACGTTGATACTAGAATAAATGTAATGGAATTGGGTCTAATTAACAAGTGCAACCAGAATAATGGTCCATCAAGGACAACAAAGTAAGACAAAAATTCACAAGCTAACCAAAGGAGAAATCCTTTTTTCATGATTTTAAGCACACAAAAACGTATTAGTTGTAGTTGTTTCTAGATGTAAACAGTTTTTTTTTCTATTATATGAAATGATAATACTAAAAAACAACGTTGGAAATTGAATGTAATTAAAGAAAGTTATTAGTTCCAGTAATGGTTTAGTTTTCTTTGGAAAAAAGGTATTTTTAATAGAAATTTTGTGACCCATATCTAAAAATTCAGTTGCAGTTTATTAAAATGAACCAAAAACAATTTCTAATATTAAATTAGAAGTCAACATATAATTATTCCCTAGGCTTGGATTCAAAGTAAAGTTTGTTTTTCTTCTGGTTTTAGTTGGAAAACTTAAATACTATTTGCATAAGTAGCCAAAACAGATGCAGTACCTCACTTTTTCAGTTAACAAAATAAAATGTCTACTAGTACACCAGCTTGTATAGTATTGTCATTGTTTAAATTATTTACTTTGATTTTAGATCTTTCCCACAGCGTATGAAAGATAAAGTTATTGCATATGCCATGGTGGTTGCATTGCTGTTGGATGGCTTTTCTGTTGATTTTAGTGATGTGCACCCTGACCTTAAGTTTCCCATGAACAGGTAAATAATCTATTAATTTAGTTTATATTGCTGTGCACCCTGACCTTAAGTTTCCCATGAACAGGAAAATAATATTAGAATTTAGTTTATACCACAGTCTTGATGTGCATTCTGACCTTAAGTTTCCCATGAAGAGGTAAATAATATTAGAATTTATATCACAGTTGATGTTCACCCTGACCTTAAGTTTCCCGTGAACAGGAAAATAATTTAAGAATTTAATTTATATCACAGTTGATGTGCATTCTGGCCTTAAGTTTCCCATGACCAGGTAAATAATATTAGAATTTAGTTTATATTTCAGCCCCCCTTTTTTGGCTTATGCTGCCAGCTTAGCTTTTAGAAATAGGATTTTGGGGTCATCCGTTGCACTGTCTCCAGTAAAAGACCCAGCTGGTGGTCCCGATGTGGATCTGTGCACTTTTCCGGGTCTCCCCAACATATATTCTACCCCTATTTTCTTCAATTGGAGCATGGGAGACCCTTATCACTTACCAGTTCCTAGCTGCTGAACCATAGAGAATTCTCACTGGTTGGACTTAGCATAATAAGATTAGAAGTGTGGCAGTTGTGACACTATTTGTGTAGTATTGGTCACCTTTTAAAAACATACCACATACCTAATGTGCCCTCCTCCTGCAGGAGGAGTGCACACAATGTACGGTCTGATCTCACCCAAAAAATACTACATATATTGGCTCATTGACCACTTGTATGCAAGTGCTTAGATGATCATGTTCCTATTCTTCCCACCCGTACGACACTTGAGGTTCATTTGCCTCTCCCCCCCTGACATTTGAGGTAAAGAGTATACCCTGGTCGAGATGAGATGCAGTCTCTCATGGGTGTGTTTCTACGCAGTCCCTGCTATGAACTTACATGGGTTTTCCTTTCGGGTATTTTCTGAAGGGACCTCATCTTGGTTTAAAAATGTTTTTATACTGGCCCCTCCACCAACTTAACATGGGATTATAGCTATTCTGTCTTTAGAGGTGAGTTATTGTCTCAGAAATTAACATTTTCCTAATCTGAACATGTATTTCCAATAGACACTCATCCCTCATACAGTCTCACTTGTCCTCCCCACTCCTGGTGCACATTTTTTTGACCTTGTCAAAGAATGAAGTTTTCATGAATGCAAGAGCATAAAAGGAGTAACTGTGCATGAAAGTTCTGTTGGTGGAGGGCTTTTGTCACATGATGAAGTTATCACGCACCAGCACGGTTCATGTTAAGCACCTGAATTTAGGTGGGAGTTAACTCAAAGCTAGTACCATGTAAATCTTGTAGACAGATGCACAAGGAAGATAGCTGTTCTGTGTGGAGGTGAGTATCTGTTGGAAATACATTTTCATATTAGGAAAATGTTAACTTCGCTGTAAACAGGTAAGTAACCTGATATATTGTTTAATGTAATGTATATTCTGACTGAATCATAATATTATGTTTTGTTCAATAAGAAAGTATTGGTTCATATAATGAACTGTTAGGATATTTGTTGACTAAATCATAATATTTTATGTATTGGTAAGCACTGCCCATTGACTACAGTTCTTTTAAGTAAGAAAGTATTGGTTCATATAATGAACTGTTAGAATATTTGTTAACTAAATCATAATATTTTATGTATTGGTAAGCACTGCCCATAGACTACAGTTCTGTTCTTGTGTTTTGTTCAGTAAGAAAGTATTGGTTCATATAATGAACTGTTAGAATATTTGTTAACTAAATCATAATATTTTATGTATTGGTAAGCACTGCCCATAGACTACAGTTCTGTTCTTGTGTTTTGTTCAGTAAGAAAGTAGTGGTTCATATAATGAACTGTTAGAATATTTGTTAACTAAATCATAATATTGTATGTATTGGTAAGCACTGTCCATTGACTACAGTTCTGTTCTTGTGTTTTGTTCAATAAGAAAGTAGTGGTTATTCAAATGCTTGATACATTAACTTTGGATATTAGTAACAAAAAGATTAGGTGTGCTTGTAATTTTACCTCTGACTTGTATTAAGTCCTAACATATAAGATATAGGTACCTTAGTTCAATCAGATTCTGATAAATGTTTCTTGTAACTCAGGCTCATCACAATTGTCTTAGTTCTGGGCTGTCATGTACGTTCATCTAAAAACCCATCAACAGGAACACCCACCAAAATAGCAGACCTTACTATTCCGTTATACACACCTGGAGATAAGCCACGGTCAAGACGGACTTAAAAAAAGTTCAAGTATTAATTAGGAAAACAAGTCCTAATCTGTTACAAAAGTTACTCGATATACAATTTATATATTAGTGCCTTTTGACTGTGTGTGTATGTTTGTTTAGAATAAACCAATAAAATTATTTCTAATAAAGATCTATCAGTGATGCGAGTTTTCATATTTTCATCAAAAACAGTTAGTGAGAACTAACTTTTAATAGTCTTTAAAAGAATCATACATGCTTTATACTAAAATCTTTGATATTTTTATACATTATCTTCTTACAATAAATCACAAACTATGAACTTATTGAGAGTAACATTTTTAAATTGATAATTAAAATACTATTGTCACCACTCCTACAAGCAAATATTATGCAGTACTGTCAATGATGATACTACATTTTTCAACCTTGAAAATGATGTCTAAGAATTATTTTGTGATCTAGTATAATACTTGGTCTTGAACTTTTGTTCTGGATCTGGCTGCTTTCTTCAGTGCCAGTTAATCTTTCTTGTACACTGGATATGTTTTCTCCCTCCTGTGCCAGGTACTGTCTTGTACACTGGATCTGTTTTCTTTCTCCAGTGCCAAGTACTGTGTCTTGTGCTCTGGATCTGTTTTCTTCCTCCAGTGCCAGGTACTGTATTTAGTGCCTTGGATCTGTTTTCTTCCTCTAGTGCCAGTAGCTGTGTCTAGTACATTGGATCTGTTTTCTTTCTCCAGTGTAAACACAGTAACTTGGACTGGAGGAAGAACACAGATCCAATGTACTAGACACAACACCTGGCACTGGAGGAAGAATACAGATCCAATGTACTAGACACAACACCTGGGGTGCCTTGGATCTGTTTTCTTCCTCCAGTGCCAGTAGCTGTGTCTAGTATGCTGGATCTGTGTTCTTCCTCCAGTACCAATTACTGTGTTTAGTGCCTTGGATCTGTTTTCTTCCTCCAGTGCCAGTAGCTGTGTCTAGTATGCTGGATCTGTGTTCTTCCTCCAGTACCAATTACTGTGTTTAGTGCTTTGGATCTGTTTTCTTCCTCCAGTGCCAGGTGTTGTGTCTAGTACATTAGATCTGTATTCTTCCTCCAGTGCCAGGTACTGTGTTTAGTGCCTTGGATCTGTTTTCTTTCTCCAGTGCCAGGTGTTGTGTCTAGTACATTGGATCTGTGTTCTTTCTCCAGTGCCAAGTGCTGTGTCTAGTACACTGGATCTGTGTTCTTCCTCCAGTACCAATTACTGTGTTTAATGCCTTGGATCTGTTTTTTTCCTCCAGTGCCAGATACTGTTGGAGTGACACATTGTATACTCATTATGGGACCAAATTATAAAATATATTTATGGCCCTTTAAATGAAGTATAATGTTGTCAGATAAAGGTTAAAAGTTGGGAGCCACACTGAATATATTATTTTTACTTGTTCTTAGCTATTCCTCACAATGTGATTGTTATTAAAATTGTGACTGTACATTTGTTCAATTAAACCTATTTTGAACTAATTAGTAGCCATTAAACAAGTCTTGTTAGTAGATATCAATCTTACCAACAAAGCAAACATGATGTGTGTGTGTCATTTGGGGAAACTTCTACCTCTAATAGGCAATGCAAGGGAAGTGAAACTAAAAATTATAAATAGTTGTTTAATGTTTTAAAGTAAAAGAAATCCTTTGACCAACTGAGATTGAAAATAATTTATTGAACTTTTAACCACCTTTGCATTAATTAAACATTACTCCCAGCCTTTCATGAAATAAGAAATTAAGTGGAGTTCAGTTTAATATAAGGTATGTTGTGACACAATTTAAACTGAATTTTCAAATGAAGTTATAATTATGAAATGTTTTTGTATCTTCATTAAATTGAACTTCACTCTAACCACATTTTTATGACACACCAGAAAAAATTAAGCATGCAACACAAAAGTTTGAAACAATTTCATTAAAATGTATGTCAGGTTTTTAAACACTTGATTTTAGTGAATTGCTTTAAACTTTTAAGATTTATACTTAATTTTGTGTAGTGTGTATATAAAAATGTTATTTAACCAGATATTTTACGTCATTTTTTATTTTTGAATTTCACTACTTAAAATGCTCTTTGTCCTTGTTATTTCTCAAGTTACTTCTTTCTCTCTATTTAGAATACTGCTGGGTTGTTTTATTTCATAAATTATTCATTCCACTCTGTTTAAAACACTGCTGGTTTGTTTTATTTCACAAGTTACTCCTTCCATTCCATTTCACAAGTTACTTATTCTTGAATTAAATATATTATGCAGTATTTGAGAAAATGGGCAATAGTTATATTTTCAAACTTTCTCTGATGAAAATGTAGATGCTCAGTGTTCATATTAAATTATTTGTGTGTAGTCATTCAAAACAAGACTAAACTTCTCTTGTTAAATCTTGAAAGTGATAAATTTGTATAAAGCAAACTGTAAAATGTCTACAACATCACTCAATGCTTTAAAGCAAATACCACCAATAAACTTTTGATCATTAGTATCAATATATGATTCTTCAAGTGCCCAAAAGTCTGAAGTATTTCCTGTTTTAGAACTCTGGGGACCATTAGCTACATTACAGGTTGGCTATCATATCTTGGTGGTTCCATTAACACTATCCTGTGTTTGTAACTGACTATACAAATGCCAGATGTTACATGTGTTAGTACCATGTTTTCAGTTTGTAATGGTCACACTTTACTTTGCTGCATGCAAATAAATGGCCAAGCTATGTCTGGGTTCTTTTGTTGCTCACTCAAAAGTTCCTAATTCATCATTCTTGGTGTCCATCCAAATGCATAATTGTCACTACAATATCTTTGTCTGCTGTCCAGGATAAACTGATGGTATTTTTATGCTGCTGACTTGGGCAATGTTATTTAATAACTTGTATTCATACAGCATTGTTATTCAATGTTCTGGATTTTTGAAGTTCAATAGCCATTTCAATAATGCATGGTTCACTCAAATGCTGAACTTTCTACCATACAAGTAGTGACAATGATGTTCGACAAATATTAAAACTCAAGAAGTTCCTTCTCATTCATACAGTATCAGCATATAACTCATAAGTGTGATTACATGGTCCATAGAATCCTGTACCTGTAACCACTATCACTAACGTGATCCAGGATGGATGAACAATTAACCAGGATGTTAGCATTTTCCTACACTGAAAATGTATTTCCAATAGATACTTACCTCCTCTCACAAAATAGCTTTTCTTGACTAGTGCAAACTTTCAATGCACGCCACAAGTCTTCCACCTCCCGCTTCTGCACATCCACATGCAAGATCATGCAGCAGCTCTCCACTAATAGGAGCATGACACCACTCCTATCATAACCAGTGCCCTCTTCACATCTGCACTCATTAATCACTTCAAAATTGGTCAGAAGACCTACACCATATAATATTGGAAGTTGGGAGGCTGGGTGAGAAATGTAAGTGGAGTTAAGTATCTATTGAAAATACATTTTCAGTGTAGGAAAATGCTAATTTCCAATATGATATTTTACCTCCACTCACAAAATAGCTAGAATCCCACACTGAATGGCTGGAGGGCCAATAAAAAAAAAAAGATCCCCCTTTAGGAATTGCCCAAAGAGAGACCAGGAGGTGTGGAATCCAGAGAGGAAACATCACACCCCAGTGGGAGACTGCAACACATCTGATCCAGGGATACACTTTGTTTTTTATGACAGTGTCGTGAACATAAAAGGTGGAAACATGAAGGAATTCCAGAATATGTATGACAGACGAACGAGACTCCTGGGTGTCAAGTGGCTAGACTACGACAGACCATAGTGGTAGTTCGACCTCAACCAACTCCTGGAGGTATCTGGAATGGTACATCAGATCTGCAGTAGGTAGAGGAACACCTACCTCGAAAT
>NW_013668221.1:48144-54347 GCF_000517525.1 Limulus polyphemus
GAAGACAGTGCAACAGATGACCTTGAAACCCTATTTTGAAAAGCAGAGCTATGGGGTTGATCAATCAAAACCAGGCAGCATCTGGAATTGTACATCAGGTCTGTGGTAAGAAGTGTTGTATTCCAGCAAAACTTGCAGAATGACATCGCCCTACTCTCAACTGAGTGGTATGATTCCTCACTCAGGATGACAAGTCTCCATGGTCCACCATGCAAGCAGCTAGGAACTGGTAAGTGGTAAGGATTCTCATACTCCACTGGAAGAAGGGGGGGGGGGGTGTTAGAGAGTCTGGAGGACTGAATCGCTGAAGACAGTGCAACAGATGACCTTGAAACCCTATTTTGAAAAGCAGAGCTATGGGGTTGATCAATCAAAACCAGGCAGCATCTGGAATTGTACATGAGGTCACAGTAGGAACAGACTCAATGCCATTGAGCATCAGAGATGGGCAGCAATCTCTGTCTGCTATACTAATATTATCCATGAGTGTACAGTCTGGGACAAACATAGTTATGAAGCAAAATACTACAAGAGAGAGAACTACTACAGTCCTATAGAACAACCCACCTCTATGGTGTGCATAACCCAAACCTGCAGGATGGACAGTGTGCATTTTCCAAAAAAAAAGAAGTATACCTGGTAAGGTAACACTTGCCACAGATTTAGATCCACAATACAAAAAAAAGGCCCCTGAAAAGTGAGAAAAATTTAGAAAAAAAACAACAACTATGTACAACACCAAAAATGCAAAAATTGAAATAAATAGTAAAGAAAAACAAAGTCAGTAGCATAACTGAAAACAAAAAATCTGTGAGCAAAAACTAGCACGTCTGAACAGTACCACTGCCAATCAAGAAGTGATTAATGATTGCAGATGTGAAGATGGCACTGGTTCCAATAGGAGTAAGGCAACACTTGCCACAGATTTAGATCCACAATACAAAAAGAAAAAAGCCCCTGAAAAGTGAAAAAAATTTAGAAAAAAAACAACAACTATGTACAACACCAAAATGCAAAAATTGAAATAAATAGTAAAGAAAAACAAAGTCAGTAGTATAACTGAAAACAAAAAATCAGTGAGCAAAAACTAGCACGTCTGAACAGTACCATTGCCAATCAAGAAGTGATTAATGGGTGCAGATGTGAAGATGGCACTGGTTCCAATAGGAGTGGTGTCGTGCTCCTATTGGTGGAGAGTTGTTGCATGATCATTTGTTTGTGGATAAGCAAAAGTGGGAGGTGGAAAGCTAGTGGCATATGTTGAAAATTTGTACTAATAGAGGGCAGTGCTAGTCAAGAAAAGCTATTTTGTGAATGGAGGTAAGATATCATATCAAAAAAGATAACATCAGTGCTTGGACCAAAGTGCATTTGTAGGAGTGAAATGTCTTAACATTTCCTGTGTCCACACAAAAAAAGTGCATCATCTTTAATTAATACAGACATTGGTATGACTACCTTTGGAAAAATTATCACAGAGTAATCAATAATATGACACAAAACCTAGAAAGCTGTAGACATCTTGTTTTCCTTCAAGCTGGGGCGTTATTGACCACTGAAATTTTTGAAGATCAGTGGGCACTCCATACCCATCCAAAATGTGACAAGTAAACCCCACTTCTTCATACATGGATGCACACTTTCTGGTTTCATTTCAAGCCTCGAGACATCCTTGCCATTGCAGCCTTATAAATGTAAGATCTATCAGCCACTCAAGAGTTTCAAGGGCACAAACAGAATGGCATGAAGCAGAATTTGTAGTCCTTCTTGAGCACTTAAAACAATTTTGATCTACTTTCCTTATCCAGTTCAACTTATCAGTAACCACAATGCAATTATAGTGTATTGAACCAAAAGCGATCTTTCAGTGCATCCAGACATTCATCTATGCATGATAGAGAAAATGCACTGATGCAAGTTGGTACATTCACCAGTATAAAATTTACACAGAATCTTAGTGTTCCTCCTGACAACAAGAAGACAACAAGGTTGTGTTATCCCATCATTCAACATCTGCTTGATTTCAGTGTTGGCAATATCTCGTGTTTCAAGGAAGCCTGTGTGATGTTTTCTTATTGGATATGCATCATCTTTATCTATGTATTGGCATGTGATTGTTGTCAGACCTAATCAGCTATCTGGTCCCCAAAACACCAGCAAACTCCCTGAGAAATTCACCAAGTTCACATCTTTGCATTGAATTCAAATTGTTTACATAATCCTTACCCAGAGACTTCAGATGCTTTGGAACTTACACATTCGTTCTCAGATGTGGAACAATAGCTGCAGCGTAGCTTTTTGACTTGTTTGCTGATGAATAATTAATACAAGAAAAAATAATAATCACTGGTTGTCCCATGTTATAGCTAAAATATCAAATGTTTTAAATTTCTGCACATAGCTTTACAGTTTTTCTTTTCCATCTGTTTTTTTTTTCAGCACAAAGCTACAAGATAAGAAATTTGTGCTGTGGTCACCATGGGATGAAAATCCTTAATCTTTAGCATTATAAATCTACAAGCTTACCACTGAGCCACCTGAAATAATAGAAAGTTTATCTAGAAACATCAAAAACCCTAAAAATGCACAAGTGCTTCCAATAATGGATCTCAGATTGTAAATAAAAACTCCAAACACCTTTGGTTATTCACTATTTAAGTTATAATACCACTTCCATGAAGGAAAGTACATGATTTCTATAAATGACTTTTAGTTACAGTATATTATGGTTAATAAGCTACACATATTTAGTTCTGATCTATGTAGCATGCTTGCTTGCTTTGATCAGCAGTTAGTATCAATGTAAACATCTCAGTTTTTGGTACGCTTGTCTTAACACTAATATATCAGGAAACTCTAAATTACTCTTAGGTTCTTTTAACTCTACAATGTAGAACATCCACAAGACTCTTAGTTTTAATGATTACATTCTTTTTTACTCATATAACTCCTACAATGTGAAGAACCCCCACACTTCTGTTAATGTTTTGTCATAATATTGCTACAATAAAAACAAAATGGTTCTGATCATAATATTTAGATTATTATAACAGTTATAATATCAGAAATGCATAAAAGACAGTAATGATATTTTTATATATATGTCAGTGGAGTTTTTAAAAATATTTTATTGAAACCTGTACTTAAAATACCAATGTTAACTATCACTATCAAAGCTTCATATAGACATACAATTTTTATTCTTAAGAAACAATGAATTACCATTTTAAAAGTGTATTTTTCTCATTTAGTTATTAATTTTTAAAACTATAATAAAAAACTTTAAATCAGCAATAAAACAATTTTATTATCCACATAAACACAAAACTGATAGCTCCAAAACACCAATGTTATAAGATATATATATAAAGATATAAGAAAGTAGCCTTTACAGTAGATAAATACTATAAACTATACAAAAAAACAACAACATTTAACTTAATAGCATCATTACTAATGGCCTTCAATGCACACTATTCTGCTACCTGCAAGTCTTGACTTATTTGGGAAATATCTATAGGAGTATGTTGCTAACTATTAAGGGTTTGTTTACAGTTTTGTATATTAATGTAGGTTAATATGTTTCTATACAATATTTATTTCCTACTTAAAGAAAGAAAGAAAAATGACTGCTTATAAAACTACACATTAAAAACTTTTAACGTATGAATTTATTTTTCAACATTTACCAAAAAATATATGTTATTAACTATAGCTTTTGATATGAATAATGCAATGAATTATCTAAACAGAATGAACTGTAAACAGCACAAGACAAAAATTTTAGTCATCATACTCTTCAATAATATAGTCTTCTTGTGGTACTACAGACTCGCACATGTTCACTGTATCTTCTACACGTGGGTTAGGGTCTGCAACTGGAACAGTGCTATGAGTATCAAATTCTTCAAAAATTTCCTTTTCACTAAGATGAAAGCCTGGTGTTTTTGGCCTTACAGCACCTGATGAAAATCTTCCATATTTTTTAATTATCTCTAACTGGGCATTATCAGCTGAAGGTTGTACGACACCTAAGTATGGTATTATTTGAGTTTGAAGATCTAAAGTGTATGCCCATTCTTTAAAACAGTTTCTCACTGCAGCCTGACCATCTCTATATAGTTTCAAAACTGAAAACCACTCTGGTTTGTAAAAAGGTCTCCAAAATTGGCCCCCACCAAGCTTATCTTCTTCCAGATGAAACATCAAACTCCTTGCCACAACAGAAGCAGAGTATTCATCAAGAACCTCTTTCCCACTCCACTCCGTACAAATAATATTAGCATCACTGAAACTTGTACAACACTTTTCTGTAATATAAGCACTGTTGACAAAAGACAGGTAATTATGGTGAAGAAAAAGTGTGAATGTATCAGCAGTTACTGCTGTTCTAGAAAACACAGCCTCTGCATTAGATAGAAGAACCATTCGCTCTTTGTCCTTCAAATGTATGGGAAGTTGGCCTTCTGGTTCTTTTCCAGAATCTCGTTTACAATAAAGGATTTTACCAAGTGCATGAAACAAAAACAATGAATGGTCTCTCTCACCCAAAATTGAAGAACTAGATTCTACCATATTCTTTTTTCGTTTTTGACCTGCAAATGAATTACTTTTACATTCTTTTGATATCCTACTAGTGGAACCAGGCTTTACAAAAAACTGAATCAGGTTAATTAAATGACGAACATCTCCATTACTAGCAGCCACTAAAGATTCATTCTCAGATTTTGATAATGTGACCTTGGCAATTCCACATATTCTACTGACTGCCTTTGTTAATGATGTTGGGGCTATAGGGTTAAAACTCACTTGCATAATGTCAAGTTCAGCTAATAAACTTTTTGGAAATAAATGATGTTCTATGCTACTTCCGCTGCCACTTTCACTAACAATGAAAACAGCAGGACATCTTCCAGTTTTTGAGTATAGTTGCAATACATTATGAAATACTTCAGGCTCTCTAAGAAATACATTAGGAAAGTCTTCAACAACAATTAATCTTCCAGAAGTAGATTTCACAAATAAAGATGAATATTTATTAGCTCTCAAAATAAAGTCTACAAATTGTTCTTTCTGAGTAGTAGCGCTAACCAATAGCCTATTATTTGAAAATCCATCATCAAATAGGCCAGAACTATTGTCAACAGGGTTAACCCATTCTTTCATATCTAAATCTAATACTTTAGCTAAAACTTTTATGCTTGCTGTTTTTCCACAACCAGCAGGGCCAGTTAGAAGAGCTATAGGTGCACATTTTATTGTAGTTAGAAAATTCTTACATCTACTTAAACTGTCTATAAGCCATGTCTCAATCTGCTCAACTTTCTTCTTGTTTACTGCAAGGTCTTCTTTAGCCTGTGGAGCAAACAATTCTATCCAAGACTCACCAACACAATTATTTCCACCCCTTTCACCAAAAAGCAATTGAGATTGAATTCCTTTTTTCCTTTTTGTTTTAGCAAGTGCTTCGTCTTTTTGATATTCCGATTTTCTGCAATCTTTTCGTGATGATGACGTAACAAAATCATTATCAAATGATGACTTTAGCCAAGTTTTTAACTGCTTTTGCACTTCCATTGGAAAACAGTTTTTCTTTCCACTGGCACTATATCTGTTAGTGTCAGTAGATAGGTTTCATTGGAATGTTACAATGTTAGCTTTTTTTTCCCTTTACAATGCTAATTTTCCAAGGGCACCTCGTAACAAACAAATCACATAATTCAAAGTCTAAGGCAATAGGACTAAATATATGACCCCAGTATTAATAATGTTAACACTGTAGTACTACCACTATAGTCTATAGTAGCTTTTTAATAAGCTATGTATGTAATAAAGTAAAAGATAAATTTAATTAGCTGACAGCTCCAATTATTTTCAGAAATTCTAGCATTAGAACAAATAATATCAAGACATTCCGAGAAACTCCATACTAAATATAATACATTAAATATTTCTTCTGGTACCAGTACTAATTTGGAATAAAACACAATACAAAAAACACGTTTTTGACAACATCAGAAAACGATACAAATTTTGTATAATAGAGGGCACTGTGAAATACTTACTGTTCGAGAGTATACCAATATATATATAAATTCAATAAATTAAAATTGTTCAAGCATCTATTAAAGACTAACGGTAAAAATATTGTTACGTATCTGGGCGTTTGTCAACTCTTGGTATAAATTCTTACCGAGGAACTT
>NW_013668221.1:55039-60937 GCF_000517525.1 Limulus polyphemus
AATTTCCACAGTCACTTTAAACTAAACAACCTTTATAACACACGCTATAAATCGCAGTGATTCACACACTTTACTTACGGTTCCTACAGTTCGTTTGACTCAATTATCTATCTCTTCAATCTATATATATATATCTTCTTTATTTACCGGGCTTATATACTAAAAAGAAAAAAGAATGGCGTCCCGAACAAAGTAGGAAATTCACGATCATTCCAGAAACTCCTCGCACGCGCCAATGCGCCAGCAGCGTCATGTGACTTCCGCTGTCGTAACACTGCCCCTTCCCTAGTATTGTTCGTCCCGAATAATAGCCACTTACATTAAACCAATAGATAATTAACAACAACTTAATTAAATGTACAAAATTTACAAACACAAAATTAAAATACAACAAAGTCTCTTAATTTTACAAGACGTATCTTCTTCCGAACTGGTATCTGTCTCATTGGCTTCTGCTTTACGTGGGGTTCATCTGCTCCATCAAGAAATGTCCCATTATCGGTAACAGTCACATCAGTGGTAGTAACTTCATTAACGGCTGCACTGTTTCCCTTCTCAAAACCGGGTAGCGTTTCTTCTTCGATAGTGGCTTTTCTGGTGACACGTCTTCAGCAGCGTCATTTCTTCCATTGTTCACTTCGTCCTAACTAAATTGTACTGAACCATGATAACGCCAAAGCCTGTTGGCATGCACCACCTTTGGCTTGCCTCGCTGACCACATTTTATTCGAAAAGTCACGTCTGAGAGACGATCCACAATGTCATATGGGCCTTCCCATGGAGAAGATAGTGTTACGTCTCCGTTCGTTAGTTAATTTTCCATAAATTCGTTCCGACGAAACTTTAGCGACACAAGTCCTTTCTTAAATAAAACTGGTTTATTCTTTCTGAATATAATTTTGCGATACACTTAATTTCAACAATCGCGCTATAACAAACGTCTCACGTGCTCGAATTCAACAATACTCCATTCAGTTACACACTCTCTGACTGCAGTTCAATTACTCATTGCCTCTCTTGTCCCGTCACGTTGTGAACGTCTTATATATACAAGACTAACACATATCTAGTAAATGCTAGGGCATTCTTGAAAGAACAGGATATTTCTAGAAAGAGGTGGCGTGATACTAGTCACATGACCTCGCTGACGCAACAATATCTTCATGAAATCGGCAGAAGTTTTTAAGTTTGAACGCACTTGATGATGAATATCATCCATCCTTTCAGATAACACATTCACAAACTATAGCACATTTTCAAGCAACTCTTCGTAAGGTGGGCGTCCTGTTAACAGATCCACTGGCAACCGAAGTTCCTGACCAAACATCAGCTTTGCTAGAATGTATCCAGTGGCTTCATACTCTGCTTTTCTATAGGCCATCAACAGTGGAGGGAGTAAGTCATCCCAGTCATCTTGGTGGCTATTACAAACCTTCGCCAATTCCTGTCCCAGTGTCCAATTGTACTTTTCTACCATCCCATTAGACTGTGGGTGAAGTGGCGTTGTCCTGGTCTTTCGTATGTCAAACAACTTGCAGCATTCATGGAACACAGCTGATTCAAAGTTACGGCCTTGATCTGAATGCAGTTCGTATGGCATACCAAACCTGAAGAATAAATCACTAATAGCCGAAGCTACAGTTGTAGCTTCCTGATTTGGTATTGCATACGCCTCCAGCCACTTGGTGACATAATCCATCAGCACACAAATGTACCAGTTTCCAGCATGAGCTTGGGGCAAAGGACCAGCAATGTCAATGGCTACTATTTCCATTGGTGTGCCAACTTGATATACCTTCATTGGAGCACGTCCCTTGTGCTTTGGTCCCCTTTTATCACAACATGTATTGCAGGTCCTGCACCATTCTTCCACATTTTGCCTCATACCTATCCAGTAAAATCTCTGCTGTAGGTGACTCAATATCTTCTTAACGCCAAGATGTCCTACTATTAAACTATCATGGGATTGACACAACACAACTTCTTGTAACTTTCTTGGTATAACTGTTTGCCAGGTCGTCACTTTCTCATCTGTAGTTTCCCATCTCCGGAGAACAATACCATATTTAAGCTTCAACTGGTCCCATTGTGCCCAATAGTTCTTTGTCACAGTGCTTAAGATAGACACCTTCTCCCAAGCAGGGCACAAAACACTTGCTTGTAGAAAATCAGTTATTGCCTTTAAATCCTGATCTTTCTCCTGCTCTGCTTTAATATCAATTATATTGGTCTATCTTTCCGATCCAATGTGCCAGTTGTCCATCTGGGTTCTTCAATGATCTTAACCAGCGTAATGCAGCATGATCTGTCCTGATGGTAAATCTAGCCCCATAGAAGTAGATATGTCAGACTCTTTACTATAGCAAGGAGTTCCTTCTGTGCTACACAGTAGTTCCTCTCTGGTCTACCCAGGACCCTACTGAAGTAGACCACCACATGTTCGTTTTTACCCACTTTCTGAGACAACACTCCTCAAATTCTGACATTACTAGCATCACAATTGAGAATGTACGGCAGTGAGGGATTTGGAAGCTTTTAAAGTGGAGCCGAGGCCAAATTTTCTTTCAATGTCTTGAAAGCATGGTGGTAAGGAACTGTCCATTTCGAATTTTTGGCCTTCTTTTTTTGTTAAATCATGTAGTGGAGCAGCAATAGCTGCAAAATCCTTCACAAACTTCCGGTAATAGGTACAGAGTCCCAAGAAACTTTTTAACTCTCCCACATTGTCTGGTGTTGGCCAATCATGCACTGCTTTCACCTTGTCAGGATCAGTTTGCACACCATGCTCACTTACAATGTGACCTAAGTAAAGCACCTCTTTCTGGAACAAGTGGCATTTCTTGGGATGGAGTTTGAGGTTTGCTTTTTTTGCCAGTCTTATACATATACTAAAAATGAGGGCATCTAGATCACACTCGAGCAGACGGGCAAATTCATGATCATTCGAGAAACTCCAGCGTGCATGCTCCCAGCGTCGTCTCCGCTGTCATAACAGTATATATATATATGATAAAGTACTGATTTAATAAGATGTTGTTGTTATACATTTATTCATTCATTTAAAATATATATGTATGTGTTCTAATTACATCGTGAGGCTAAGATAAATTTTCTATTGAATACTTTCAAAATATATGTACCAATTAAATTACGTTGGAAAGTACAAAGCAAATTCTTGATGACCCTTGTCTTCCTCTGATTGACACACCAATCACTCGTGGCACAGTGATAGATGATAGTTTATTTCAGGAATAGTGAAGCAACTTAAAAATTTTCGAAGAAATTTTATAAATTGCTTCAGAGTTTTGGTAGTTGAAAATACAATAATAAAAACTTGAGGGTTTTTAGTATAAGCAAGTAGTCAAGGATATATATAAAAAGAAAAGAGGCGACAAGAGGACGCCTGTGTTACGAAATAAGCCTTGAGAATTGATAAACAGGAACTTGGTTATGTAAGGAGTATTGCCTTGAAACAAGCAACAAGACACCAAAATAAGCTTGAGAAGTGAGCTTGGAAACCAGTGACCAAGGCCAGCAGCAGAGTTAGTAAGAAATGTTGCATAGAAACAGGATGTAGCCACCAGTACATATGACAATTTGAAGATTTGTTGACTTCGCCCTCTTAGAACTAGGAAAGATACAGAAAAGTTTAGGTTTGGTGAATCATATCGGCACTTTGAGGTTGTATTAGTTACAGCACATAGGTGTAGCAGTACAAGTGAATAGGCGGCCGGCTAACACCACTTATCTATGACCAATTACTTGAGAGTTCTGGTTCTGGTTTAGCCTGGGAATTCCCCTAAAATATCCAATAGGAGCACGGGACTACTTGTGGATGATGCTGTGTCTTATTTAGTAGGTCGAAATAATACTGAGAAAAGATAGTTTAAAAACACATGTCAGAGGCTGAAAAGTTAAGTTTTTCGAGACTGGAAAGTTCTCCAGGGCTGAAGAAAAGTTCTCTCCAGAAGATCTCCAGCAAGATGAAAATGAAGATAACCAATGTAGCTAAGAGTTCTACTAAACCAGCTGTACTGTAAGTATAATCTCCCTCTCTTAATCAGCTAGTGTATAAATCATAGAATATAGTAAATGTGTGTAGGTAAAGTTTTAATACGATATATAAATAATAATTCGATAGAACTAGTGTTTAAAGTGTGTAATGTTTCTGAGAAGTTGTTAATGTTAAATAAATGTTATTTTGAGTGTTTGTTCACTCTTGGCCTGAGACGCAATTTCTTTAGTCTAACCACAAATTTCCTCGAGTTAGCGACTTGTGGCTCCACTCGTCACGGCAAATCCTCCAATAAATAAATTTGGTGTAAGAGTAGTTTTAATTGAAACTCCAACAATTAAGCTCACCTGGGCGCTACTCATTACAATAGCTTGAATTAAACGTAGCATGCATGATAATTTTTATACAATTATGTAATACATAGAGCACATGCTAATCAAATCATTAGTAAAATATAAAATGAAAATGACTATTGAGTAGTTGTTTGATCTTAAACATAAAGCTACACAGTGGGCTATATTTGCTCAGCCCATCACGGATATCGAAACCCGGTTTCTAGTGTTGTAAGTTTGCAGAAATACCGCTGTGCTACTGGGGGCATTACTATTGAAAAAATATTATTATATACTTCTTACATTATTTCAAAGCTAAATATAGAAGTGTTTATATTACAGTAATTTATGACAAAATGTTTGGTTTTGGTTATTATTTAAACACCCAAAGCAACGCTATGAGTTATCTATGCTCTGCTCACCACGGGTATCAAAACCCGATTTTTAGCTCATAATCATGCAAACTTAGTACTGAGCCAATGGGGCGACATAATGCAACATAAATATACTTAGCAGTTTTAAATGAACACTGCCAAAGTATGCAACAATATATATAGCAAATTATCGGTCCAGCGATTGAACCCCAACAAAAGTGCTTCACTTGTCATGCATACTTTTACAGCTTATTTTCTTGATGCATAACTTAATCTTACGTGTACTGTAATCTCGAATTTACTACATGTATCTTCAAGAATCTTGGGAAGCTTTCAGTAAACGTGAAAAGTCTCTTGGTTTTATTAATGCTGATACAATAATGTTTCAGTTTCACTTTTAAACATTGAGCATGTAATAGATCTTACAGAAAGAGATGAAGTAACAGATAGGCTCACGCCACATTTGCAGGAAATATGTATATTTATTTCACGTTTAATATTAAGATTATTAGTTTTATCGTGTATATTTGTATTTTTGATATTAGATTAAGCTACTGTAATAGTTTGCTTTTTTATTTTAGTGTATTTTTGAACATCGGGTGTTAACTATCCACTCCTAAAGAGGCTACATGGTCGTTGTTTAAAGGTTTGAAAGCAGGAAAGCTGGATGGCCAAAAGTGCAACTTTGTCATATATTCTGCATCTCAGCAAACCCTTGTGAGTATCAAGATGCTGGATCACAAAGGAGTACCAGAAGCCATACAGAAGGTCTGTGGTGTGACAAGACATTATGCAAGGTTGTGGGGACCAGTGTGGGTAACTATTGAGCTAATAGGCATGAAGGACAGACACAAAGTATACATGGCTGACATGGATATTAAGGTTAGAATACTTACTACCGAGGAAGTGTGTAATTAATTTTGATAAAATGACGTTTGGGAACAACAAAGGCCAAATTCCGGTAAGTGTTAAAAGAGAGGTTGAACTAACCAGGTGTCATCAAGCTGAAGTCAAAGTGATTGAAGGAGTTGATGATGGTGATACCAAATCAGGTATAGATATTAAAGCAGAGCAGGAGAAAGACCAATATTTGGAGCCAATAATTGATTTTCTAAAAGCATGTGTTTTGCACCCTGCTTGGGAGAAGGTGTCTTGTGTGGAATAAACCGTGGGGTCA
>NW_013668221.1:61353-62474 GCF_000517525.1 Limulus polyphemus
AGAAGCCAATATGAAAGAAGATACGTCCCGTAAAATTAAGAGACTTTGTTGAATTTTAATTTTGAGTTTGTAAATCCTGTACATTTAATTAAGTTATTGTTAATTTTCTATTGGTTTAATGTAAGTGGCTATTGTTCGGGACGAACAATACTAAGGAAGGGGCAGTGTTAAGACAGCGGAAGTTACGTGACGCTAGTAACAGTCATGAGATTCTAGAAGGATCTTGTCTGTTTGTGGCAATTATAGTCTTCTCTACGAGCCCTCTATTCTTGTATATGAGTGCGCCAGATAAAGCGAAATTAATTATTCGGAATTGAATTGTAGACAGGCAGAGATAGAGACGGACAATTGAGTCAAGCGCGGTAGTAAGTAAGAAGTGTGTGAATTGTTCGTTGTGAATTATAGCGTGTGTTTAAGTTAAACTGATTGTGGAAATTAAGTATATTGCAAAGTTGATTTGAGAAAGAATAAACTAATTTTATTTAAGAAAGGACTTGTATCGTTGAAGTTTTTCGGAAGGAATTTTTACAGGAAATTAACAAACGACCAGAGACGTAACAATACTTACCTCAATACATCGCACCTACCATGAAGCATGGGAGAGGCAGTGTGATGGTTTGGGGGTGTCAATGTCATGATATAAAAGACTGTTTGGTTTAAATATTAATGATTAATCTATATATGTTAGTGAATACTTTATTATTTTTAAGTTTGGTTATAGTAAGAGTTAAAAGCAGACGATTTTAGAAGGTTTTATTAACAACTAATTGGTGTCGAGAATATAGAAAATGGCCAGACGACTATGCAATAAAGATATAAATAGCGAGAGACGAGCGGGAAGCAGCAGACAGTCAACACTAGACAGATAATAGCAAAGAGAATATAGTTGGTGTGAAGTTAAATAACGTAAAAGTGATAGGCCTAACGTTTAATATGTTAGAGTGAAACTAACAGTATAAAAAAGATAAGAAGGATAATTTTATTTCGTCAAAGCGTGGTTCTAAAGTAATTGAATCAGTCTGGGTACGCTTTGACAAAAGAAACAGAGAATCTTCAGAAGAAAGAAGACCAAACGAATTACGGTAACTTGCGCCACAATTGTAAGTGAATCACACACAAAA
>NW_013668221.1:63474-64223 GCF_000517525.1 Limulus polyphemus
AAAAGAAACAGAGAATCTTCAGAAGAAAGAAGACCAAACGAATTACGGTAACTTGCGCCACTATTGTAAGTGAATCACACACAAAATACTAGTTTAATAGTAATATAGAGAAGATAGTTCGTCTTGTCAATTCGAAATTCTAAGGTAATTGAATAGGCCTAAGTGGAATTTTGACAACAAGAAGAGAACTATATATAAATAGTGTTTATGTTATGCTTGTAATCTCTATAGTGTGAAGACTTTATTGTACATAGGTTTAGCTTGTTCCGAATATATATATATTGTTACGTCTCTGGTCGATTGTTAATTTTCCGTAGAAATTCTTTCGGATGAAACTTTAGCGATAGAAGTCCTTTCTTAAATAAAACTAGTTTATTCTTTCTCAATACAACTTTGCAATACACTTAGTTTCCACAGTCACTTTAACTTAAACACACGCCATAATTCACAGCGATTTACACACTTTTCTTACGTCTTGACTCGATTATCTGTCTCTATCTCCCTGTCTGCTATGCAATTCCTGCCGTCACTTTATTTGCTACCTTATATACTATAAAAGCGTGAGTCTAGCAAACGCTGGAGCCTTCAGGAACGTTCGAGATACTCATTACGTGTTACCAGAGTCACGTGACATCAGCTGTCGTAACAATATATATATTATTTGAAAACAAGTAAAGTGTGTGCTGCTTATTCATCGTTGATTTTATCGTTAACAAGTCACAAACACCCACTGTAGAAGAATCCTGAGC